>NW_007726358.1:341423-345488 GCF_000696425.1 Galeopterus variegatus
AGAGGAGAGAGCTGGGGCTTCAAGATGCAATGTGTCAGGCCAGCCCGGTGGCACACGGGAGAGGGCGCCGCTTGGGAGCGCGGCGGTGCTCCCACCAAGGGTTTGGATCCCATGTGGAGACCGGTTCCTGCTCACTGGCTGAGCACGGTGCGGGCGCAACGCCGAGGGTTGCGATCCCGTTGCCGGTCCCCAGTACGGGTGCGACACCAAGGGTTGCAATCCCGTTACCGGTCAGTAAAAAAGACAAAAAAAGGAAAAAAAAAAAAAAAAGATGCAATGTGTCTATAGACGAGTACGGGGCAAGAGACGCTGGAAGCAAAACTCAAGCATTCTTGCTCCCACGCAGCACATTGCACAGTAAGGGTGTTTTCTGGAGCTGAGATATCAAAGCTCATTGAATCCACAAGGACTCGTACTTTCTTTGTTCATTGGTCCTGTTTCCTGACCATTGTCATAATAATCCTGGGGAAAGGAAGAAGGCACTTTCCACAGGAATCACTTCGGCAGCTAAGCAATAATGTAGCCACCTAAATGTTACTATAGGAGGTTTTCTCTTTACAAGCATCACTGATTTGGGGTAAGAAAATAACAAATCAGAAATGTAGCTCCCCTGGCAAGAGGCTTCTCTAAGTGGGCCAATTGATCACGGTTAATTCATACTGATTTCCTCTAACCCAATCCTCAATGTTATCATCTCTAGATGAACTGGGTTAAAAGGCTATTCTCAAAGAGGAAACTAACTCAGAAATGATATGGTGTGAGGAGAGTGGAGGGTGGAATGGGCGTGACTGGTGTAACCCACCTCCGCGATGCTAGGGAAAAGGCTTAGAGTGACTGCACTGATACATACGCACACCAGAGCTTTTTCCCCAGCACTGGGCTTTGCCACCAGCCCTGCATCCAGGTCCGAGACCAGCCAGGAACCCTAGAGCAAAGATCCATGCACTGTCTCACACAGTTCCCCCAGCCCTCATACCACTGTCTGTGGAGAAACACACCAACTTGACCTTGGCCTCGTCCATAATAACAGCACATTGCATCAAAGGGCATAAGTAATCTTGCTCAAATAGGGTCGTCAGTGCAACAAAGAATTCCTTAGAGGTCAAGGACTTGAGGAGCACCTGTACTTTCTGCACTTTTCTCTAGAAAAAATGAAGGGGAGGGAGAAAGAGTAGATGACTTTTCTGGAAATGACATTTCAGGAAACTGGCATGTGGGGAGTTTCCTCAGGGTGCCTTGGGGAAGGCTTGTAGCCGGGTGGAGCTGCTGTTCTGGGATTCTAAGCTATTCCTTCTGGAGACTTGTGGATCTCTGTATACTTACTGTAAAAGAATTACCATGGTCACCCCTACCTACTTTCCCAGAGTTTGGCCCCAGAAGGTTTTGTGGACAAGCCATGAACGGGCAGTGGGGCTGGGTTTGGAGCTCATAGGAATTAATCATATCTTCCCATCAGTTTGGACTGGGTATGACCCAGGCTATTCTCTGCCCAGAGCACCCTTCTTCAAAAGTTTTAAACTCTGTGTGTATTTCATGGGAAATTTCGCACGCCTGTTTCTGATTCACTTCCAATTAAAGGCTCAAAATACTGGTTTTGTAAGAGCTCTTTGATGATTCAGATTCTTGTTGGTTCATCTTTTTTTCCTCCTCAATGTCTACAGAAGTTTAATAAATGTTGTTCAGACATTTGCATGCTTAATTGTTGAAAATAATTGGAAACAGGAGAGAATGGTTTATTAGCATGCACAATGCAGGCACACTTGTGAGAAGGAGAGAAAAATGCCCCAGAGATAGTGAACTCCTGTAAAAACAAGGAGTGTCACTGAAGGTGGGTGTCTTGGTATACCCGTCACTGGGGGGTGGGGTGGGCTTTGAGCTCAGATCCTCTGGAAGGGGAAAGGGAGTGCTACATGAAACGTAAGAGCCGCTCTTACTGTGGGTGGTCGGTTGGCATCAGCAAGTGGTCAGTTGAGTGGTCAGTCTCATCAGAGGTGGGACAGGTGAATTGGCATTTTCCAGATACTAACACTACTTTCAACTCCCTTCTGATTGGAGGGACTTGGTTGTCTGCAGTTAGAGCAAGCCTCGTTCTCTGCCTCCTCCTCATAGTCAATAAGAAGCTTTGATGGTAGGGGCCGGCCCAGTGGCGCACTGGATAGTGGGCCACTTGGGAAGCGCGGCGGCACTCCCGCCCGAGGGTTCGGATCCCACATACAGACCGGTTCCCGCTCACTGGCTGAGCGAGGCGCAGGAGCAACGCCGAGGGTTGCGATCCCGTTGCCGGTCCCTGGTCTGGTACGGGGGCAACACTGAGGGTTGCGATCCGTTGCCGGACATGGAAAAAGACAAAAAGAAAAAAAAAAAAAAAGAAGCTTTGATGGTAAACCTTGTCTGGTGCACCTCTGTACTAGCTCCCCTGGGAGAGGTCCCGTGTTCTGTGTATCATTCCCTCTAAAGTGCTAAAATGAGCACTGGGTTTGGATAATCCGAGTTCTGTGCCTGGTTTTGCCATAGGCTGGCTGGGTGACATCGGGCAAATTACTCTCCCTTTCTTAATCTCAGCTTTTCCATCCCCCCCAAAAGGATTAAAACCAGTAGTACAATCCTCTTCTCCCATGGATTTGGTAAAAAAATCTGTGGTACTGAGTTGCTTTGAGTTTCTTGAAGAAAAGCATTAATTAATTACTACAGTTTGTCTAACTGCTGGGTGACTCATTATACGGTTGTTGTTTTTGCCAATTGTAAGCCAGGCAGCATTTCAGATTCTGAGCCTTATTTGGACTTTTTGCTAAAGAGAGAGCACCCACCCCTCTCTCTCCATTGTCAGGGGCTGGTTAGCAATATTGTCAGCCAAAGAGACAAAATGGAACTTTGTGTGCACACGTCATCATATGGGACTCTGGTGCAATAAGGTGCTTCTTGCCTAAGAAAGGTGACACAGAATCTTCGTAAGGTCGGCAGTGAGTTGCTGGAGTGTTTTGCCAGATTATTGACATGGTGGTAGAACGATTCACGAAAGCCACATGCAGTGTGAAGTTTGAAAAGCTAGGTTCAGTCTCACTTGTTAGCTGTGTGATCTTTGTCCAGATATTAACTTCTCTAATCTCCTTTTCTACCTGTAAAATAAGAATAGTAATGATAGTAATAATAATAAATAATAATGTTTTCTACCTGCCTTACTAATTATAAGAATCAAAGAAGTATGGAAGTAAAAATACATTGTAATTGGAAAGTGCCATGCTAGTTATTATTATCTCAATTATTATACTCATTCAGATCAGTGCTCGAACATAGCAAACAATGTGTTGCTTAAATTGAATCTGGTGGATTGCTTTATTCTAACCATAATGATTTCAAAGACTTTCTTGCATTTGGTCCAATTCGTCCATTAGCTACTGACTCATATCCCTTTGCCCATATAGAAACCATCCCCTACAAATGCACCAGTACAGATCAAACATCCCATATTCCTCTTTTCCCTCTCTTGTATCCGGCCATTGTTCTAGTCGTGAAACTCCCATCCCAATCAATGGGGGTTTTACGTAAAAACCGATGGCAGGATATGAGTGTGGCTTCAGGAATTCCAGGCTTGTGTTGCTGATAAAAAGAGTTGGGTCAAACAGAAAACACCAGAGAAACAAATTCTCCTGTCCAACCTGTGCTACTCAGCACCATTTTGGTGTTTAGGGTTTTCTCTGCCGTTAATGAGTCAAGAGCATCCTCCACTACAAAACACATCTTGACCACGTTCTCTTATGAATAGTTTTAAAATGCTCACCTGGCTGCTCCCGCTCGCTCACCTGTACCACCTCTTCTTGTATCTTTTCAGTGTCCTATGGTAATGGGCTTAGGGAACACAGGGCCAGGCCAGAAGTTGGTTAACTCAGAAGGGAGCTAGCATTTCAGTCCTTCTATGCTCTCTGCTTTATCATCGCCTTCCAGAAAGCAGAATCTTCCAACCTAGAAGGAACAGTAGAACTGAGCTCCCTTGGATCTGTTTGGGTCGTGACGGTCTGTGTTAAGTGTGCCCTGAAGGTTGTGTGCCCTGAAGGTTGTGTGCCCTGA
>NW_007726358.1:346381-347207 GCF_000696425.1 Galeopterus variegatus
ATTCTGTGTTTTTCCACACCAAAACCATAGAGTGAAGGTAAAGAAGTTAGAGAGTATCTCAAATATATATGTCAAATTATAAAGAACATCTCACACAATGAAGTAAATGCAGCCTTGCAGGAAATTCGTTTGTTTGACAGTGGCGTCTATCTTTGTGAGGTTGGATTATATAAAGGTTCTGGACAAACTCATTGTTCTACCATCTTATTAACTACATTCTATGACTTGCCCAGACATTTATAGATCTGGAAATAGCTAATGTGACCCCCTTTCTAGTCAGGTAACTCTAAATTTCTGGGCTTGATTTTAATTTTGGTAGAAAGAAGAAATAATATTTTCTTGGGCTGTAGAAGCCTCGAACATTTTCCCTCTTGAAGGTATTCATGTTTAGGAAGCTTCATAAGACATATGGCTCTTGCACAATGTTCAGGAGAAGAGATTTGGAAAACTCCATCAGTTCTTTTGAACCTTCTTAACGTTATCCTAAAGGTGAAGGAAAGTGGAAGATTAAGTACACTGTCTTTGTCAGGGCTGTCCAACAGAACTTTCTACAAAGACAGAAAAGTCCTGCTCTACACTGTTCAGTATGGTAGCCACTAGCCTGGCTATTCAAGTGGCTACTGAGCACTTGAAATGTGGCTGGAGCAAAGAGCATGTAAATGTTTAATTTAATTTTATTTAATTTTAATTAATCTAAATTTAAATAGCTACATAAGACTATAACTAGTGGCTCCCATATCAGACAGTGTAAATGTATATAATTCAGGTCAAAAACATCATCTTAAAATCTGAATTCAGTCAGAAGGGTATATTTACATGGATTATT
>NW_007726358.1:348186-350148 GCF_000696425.1 Galeopterus variegatus
ACATGGATTATTTTTATCTGAATCAACAGTGTATTGTCCACATGAAGTCTAACGCCTCCATTTGCTCTTATGACTAATGTTAAAGCAAAACAAAATGAACAGCAAATGCTCAGCATTACCAAGTTACTACCCATGTTACGATCCATCATGAGGCTGGAGCTAACGTTACCATTTAGTCTGCTGGCTTCATCACCAATTCTATGCTAATGTTTAAGAATATACTTTACTTCCCTTCAATAAAATGGGATCATTCGGAATTTATCAAAAGGGATATTCATAAATCATGATTGAATGTATATTGTCCTTGTCAAAGAAAGGTATGGGCTTTTGCTATACCTTTTCATTGGAAAATAACCTTGGCCAAAGAGAATCCCTATACAACATGGTGATGTAAGTTTCCTCATTTGTAAAATACTGCCATTATATTAAATTATTTTTAAGGTCATTTTCAGCACTAATGCTTCATGCTTTATGCCACCATGGAAATATGATTTCCTATTACGCAGAATTTCATGCTATTAACAGATGGTTTGCTTTTCTAGTTCTCAGAACCCTATAACTCTTTGTAAGAACATTTCTCCTTGAGCACAAGTATAAACAAAGCAACTTAATGTAGCAAATAACTGGCTAGAGTGGTGGTCTTTGAAACCCACTTTCCCTCCAATGAGTGTTCCCTAGGTTTGTCCTGTTCTGTGGTCCTCTCAGTTCCAAAGATCTACATCCCGATATCCCCAAGACACGAGGCAATTTATCTCTTTCCTTTGTGCCTGTCATCCATGTATATAGAAATATATGACATGTCATATCTGCTGTGGCTTTAAAATTGCCAAGAGGAATAAATCCCCAAGTCCTTCTTCCAGGTAGATCTGACCTCATTACTATGGTCTCTCTAATGAGCACACCCTATGGTGACTTTTGCTTTGGAAGTCCTCATGTACACATCATTATGAAGGTCAATCCTGTGTCCATCACTGAATCTGTGGCATGAATTTGTGATCTGAATTGTTTAAGACTAAGATGGACAGACTATGAGAGATAATGAGGCAAAGTGTCCTGAGATCTAACCACTATGGGTTAGAGGGTTTCTCCCTCACACCTGCCCTACAGAAAGGATAAAATGCAGATCGGCCCTCCAGCCCTAGTGATGCCCAACTGGAGTGTTCAGTAGTCTCATCCTGATCCCATGGAGAGTTTATAATTAGTTCAATAGTTCTACAGCTCATGCACTTTCACAAAAATCTCTCTCAGTTTAAAATATTCCACCTTTGTTCTTTTCAGAATGTGTCTAGAATAATGTGAAGAGTGTGTTTAGAATACCATTCTGTGAACAAGGTGATTTAGTTACTCCTATGACCTCATTTTAAGCATCTGAGTGTCGGTGTTTAATGTTTGCTGTGAGCTCCTTGAGGGCAGAGACTCGCCAGTTTGAGTCCTCAGCACTTGACACGTATCCCTGTGTTTACTGAGCAGCTTCTGGGTGCCAGGTGCTACGACATGGTAGTAAAAGAGACAGGTGTGGGTCTTCCTTTGACAGAAATTATAGTCCAGCAGAGAAAACAGATAGTCAGTCAGTTGTTACAAGTACTGAGAGTTCTGTGGAAAGGGAAGTGTGTGTTCCCGGGAGGGTGTAACACAGGGACCTAACCTAGTCTCGGAGGTCAAAGGCTTCCATAAGGAAGTGACATTCGGGCTGAACCCTGAATGATAAGCAGGAGTCAGTATGAAAGAGAAGAGGGCTTTGATAAGTCTCTGCTGAATGAGTGAATGAACGAAGCGGCTGCTTTCCTTCATGGCTGCTCCGTGGCATTTCTAAATTAAGTATCACAAGGCTTAGTCATTCTAACCAAGTCCCTCCGGGCATTATCTTTGTGGCCAGAAGGCGTTTTCTTGTCCATTCTCTTCTTCAATAAAGGCGAATAGGGTGTAATGAAGAATATTGAAGTCGTGATCCAACTAGCCTTT
>NW_007726358.1:351296-352852 GCF_000696425.1 Galeopterus variegatus
AAAAAAAAAATATCTATTTTCAAACTTGTCCAAATAGAAAATGAATTGCATTAAAAATAGTGAAAGCCACAGTGAGGGACTGAAAACGTTGAGGAGCTGATGACATTTGGTAATAACCCTCTACACAAGTGCCGTGGGAATGCCAGGACCTAGGCTATGTTTTATTAACAAGATCTTAAACCATTTTTAAGGGTCTTTTTATTACCTCCCCTATCCCCCATCCCACCTCATTTGGTTGAATGATATAGAGAGAAACAACATTCTCTCTTCTTGCAATGGAAACAATAGACTTTGCCTGTGCCACTTTTATTTCCCCACTGGGGAGTCTGAGAAATGACCTGATTGAATTCCACCCATAAAGGTCATGCTTTGAATTCAAGGCAGAGGGAAAAAATGAAGAAAACGTTTTGCAATGATACCCATGTGTCCTAAGCATGCTGGGGCCTCTCCTCGCTGCATTGTGGTCTGCTGATAAGGATAACATTGGTGACAAGCGGAACATTTCCAGGACAAAGGAAATTCCCTGTTTTATTGTTTAAAGGAAGCCACTATCCACTCAGGAGAGCAGGGCTGGGGCATAGGCATGGATTTTCCTGTTGGTGGTCAGGAGAGGCTGGACTGGGCTGGTGGCACAGCAGGAAAGGAGGGCGCCAAGCTGCTTGAGCGTGTGTCTGTCCCCACTTTCATCTGGGGAGCATTTGCATGGCTGGAAGTCAATAAGGGGTCACTGCAGTTTATGGCATTCTTAGGGGTTAGCTGCCAGACTGTTAGAAATGGAGGCACATTGGTTGAGGGAGTAAAAAGCTTGATTCATACAATGTGGCCCATTTAGGAATCACAGCAAAAGCACCAGGAGATTTAGAGAAGTTGATCTGGTTTTGAGTTTAAATTCTGGACCTCCTTTACTCCCCACCCCCTGCAAGCCAAAATGTCAGAAAAGGGCCTGGTTTCCCTTTATGGAGTGCAAAATAAACAGATCTTCGGCAGCAGGAGAGGGGCCCAGTTCCCCAGCCCATAATGCCAGAGCTGGGGGTGGGGGCCATGGGGAAAAGCAGTTATTCTTCTGTCTGGTTAGTATTTGGCCTTGACTTTCATTTTCTGCAGCCTCTGTTTTCTAGAAGCCTGCCTGTATGGGAAGTACAGGAATAAAAGAGAAGCTGATCTTGGGAGTTTTCTTGCCAGACTTCAAAGGAGATAGATTTTTGACTTTGGATAGCTTGGGGAGGCATTTCCAAAAAATAAAAGCCGCTTTGGGGAGCTGAACCCAGAGACGGAGATCTCTGCAGCTTGCCGGTCCGCATGCACTGCCCTTCACCTGACAGAATGGTGTGCGCTGGGCTCCCACTCTCCCGGCCCAGGACAGCGAGTGCCAGCCGAGCCTTGGGCAGCTCGGGGTCAGCTGTGGTTAGCCTGGCCACAGGGCTCTGCATTCCTTCTGGGCTTTGCTTGGTTTGGGTGGGTGTGACCACTAGTTTACTCTGGAGAAAACTGAGACAAAGAGTCTAAATTGGGCAGGATCTCGAATCTAATGACTTGTTTACAGATCCCGTCCTTTC
>NW_007726358.1:353097-356442 GCF_000696425.1 Galeopterus variegatus
AAAGAGTCTAAATTGGGCAGGATCTCGAATCTAATGACTTGTTTACAGATCCCGTCCTTTCTAGTGCAGGGAGGAAGAAGAGAAAAGGCGAGCTCGCCACTGTGGGCACAGGCACTTTGTTTTTAATTCTAAGGAGGTAGGACAACCTCAGAGAGCAGTAGGGCATCTGCCCAGCAGCCAGCGGGCGAAGCGGCACGATGGGTAATTTTCCAAGGTGGGGAGGAGGCAGCAGCAGCAGTTTCTGCTCTGCCCGCCGGCTCGGCTTCTGGGGAACATGCTGCTCTGGGGAGAACGCCCGGTCATGCCACATGAAAGCCTCGTTTCCTCCCACTTCGGCTTCGAGTGATGGGGAGATTACCCTCTTCATTCCTGCTCCAAGTGCACCCCAAAGCAAAGTCCCCAGCTAAGAATGCACACCTGTGATGTGGCTTAGGGAGCATTCCTGGACCCGTGTAAAGAGAGAGGAGATTCCCAGAAGGATCTTTTTAATAGAAAAACAGACTCATGATGATTTTGCTATAAGGTAGCATTTATTTAATGATTGCTAAGTATAAGAAATTTCTCAAAAAAAAAAAACCCCAAATAGTGTATTGCACAAGTTGAGAGTTTTCAGATTCTGGAAGGTCTTCGGGAGCTCAGAGATGGTGCTTCCAAGACAGTTAGGCCCCCAGGGTTGACCCCAAAGGGCAGCATGGATCTGTAGGGGAGGCAGGAAGAGCCTGTGTTCATGTGCATGCTGGGCAGTTTGTAAACACCCCCTTTAGTTCCTTTGCCAACCCACGAGGTATAGATTGTAATTACCATTTTCTGATGAGGAAACTGAGACTCAGAGAGGTAAAATCATTTACTCAAGGCCATACAGCTTCTGTATGTGTCATGTTGCATGCCCTTTGCACCCACTTTAAACAGGTTTACCAGATGAGACAGTAACCCATGTGTACCTAAGCTCCTCAAACGGAAAAGGGGGTGGCCCAAGGACGCGGTCTGCTGCCTCTCCTGCCTGCTTCAGCTGGGTGTGGCTGATTTGAAATTGTGCTTCAAAAGAATGAGTTCTCATCCATGAGTGGAGGAGCCCGAACCACAATGCACTGTGCATACTTGTTATCCAAAAGTCCTCCAGATGTTTTCATGGCGATCTCTAAGTTGGTGCTGGGGATGGTGTGTGGGGGTGTTCCTGGGAGCCTCTGAGCCCTCCTGGCAGGGAAGCCCCATAGTTAATGGTATCCCCAGAAAACTCTACATTTGGAATGGAAACGGACCCAAATGTAAGCTAGCACCAGCTGTACTAACTAACCCACTGGCTGGAATATGTAAAATTATACCAGCTAACACTTATTTACACTTGTTCATTTAGAAACGATCATATCTATTAACGCATTGGAATGCTGAGAGCTATGGAGGGCAGCTACTGTGACAGAAAAAAGAAGTCACACGATGCGGTAGCTTTGTGTTCCCATCGCAGCTCCTGCTGTCACTAGATGGGTGACCTGAGCAATTCTTCAGCTTCCCCCAGCCTCAGTTTCCTCATCTACAATATGAAGGACTTGCTTTCCAAAGTTCCTCAAGCTGTGGCCGTGGGGATTTCCCCCAACACCCTGAGGCTCCCAGGCGCTGGCAGCCCGCGGCGGGCACTGAGCAGCGGCGGCGTCCTGCCTCTGCCGGCTGGATTCTGAGCACAGGGAGACCAGGTCTGCGGCGGGAAGGAGTAGGTGGCAAGATTCCTTTCCGCTTGTTTCCTGCACCTGGAGACAAGAACAAGGCCATTATCCGGATGACTTATTGTTTAGAGTTTTTGTTTGTTTTGGTCTGGGTTTTTTTTTTTTAACTGTATGGAAAGAAACTTTTCTATTTTTCAAATTTCAATTGTTCCTTTCTACTGCCTGCCCTGGATCACTGGCTTGCAACTGGCCAACCCTTGGATTCATCATGGTGAATAGAAGCAGACTATAATATTTATTATACCCCACGCTGGAGGTGGAGACTCGGGGAGACAAGCAGAGCAGCTGAGGTTAGACTCAGTGGAAAATCCAGAAGTGCAGATGTGGATCCAAATTGGGCTGAAAAATCTCATGAGATCAGGCTTTCTTGGACTTCCTGCTTTCAGCCTAAGCAGTATGTTCAACATAAACGAACTTTCGGTATTTTGAAACTTCCGTTTCTGATCTCAGAACCTGGAAGTAGAGGGCTGTTGTGAACATTTCCACACATTTTGTCATGGTTATTCTGGAGGCCAAGTTGAACCCAGTAATTATGGATGTTTGGAGCTCACTACAACCACAGCAGCCTGCCGGGACTGCGGGGTGGGAGAGACAAGGACACTGGGGACAGGGGCCTGGGCCTTGGCAGCACTGGCCTCAGAGTCTAGCTCCGCTGCTTCTGCCGTGTGCCCGCCTCTCAGAGTCTTGGTCTCCTCACCAGTGACATGAAAAAAATGTACTGGTTAATAATGCTGAGAGGACCAAATGATCTGTGCGTGTGTGAGCTCTCTCTCTCTCCTCTTTTCTCACACATATGTGTGTGACATGAATACATATGTGTGTTTACCCACATACATACATATCTGTATGCATATATACAAAATATATGTATAAGTGTGTATATATTCACACACATACACGTATCTGTGTACATACATGCAAAATATATGTGTATACATATGTGTGTATATATAATACTATATATTTTATTTTATTTTTTTATTTATACCTTGAATAAGTTCCCCTGGGAGTCTTAGGCAGCCAACTTCTGGTAGAAATCACTGAAATCTACTTAATTAGTGGTCAAATGGGGCTTTACGCAAAGACAGCGAGGGTTCTGAATGCAGAAGGCATGAGGTCTGGGGGCCTGGAGAGGTCGCAGGTGGTCTCAAGTGACAAGGGAGACTCGCAGTAAACTGTGCAAGAGCAGGACATCTGCTGTGGCTTTCCTGGGACAAACGAAGGAGCAATGCTGGGCAGGAGCTGTTGGAAAGAAGGTGCTCCAGTGGAGTGTGGCACAGTCACCGGTGGAAATGAACAGGAGCCGTGTGGGGTGAGAAAGGAGGAAAGAGACAGAGTCAGGGCGGGGGGGCAAGGTTCATCGAAATCCCACCCAAAGCTGCTGAGCAATGGCTCCCTTAGCAAGCCTGCCCTGCGTGTGCTCCTCTCTGTTTTGGGAGTTTACCTTTTTTAAAAAAACTCATTAAATGCATTGTTTATTTTTAAGAGCATTTTTAAATAATGACTTCCGAAGTAACAACTCATCCTTGTATAAGATTTTGTATAAAATTTGAAAAATATAAAAAAACCACAAAAGAGGGGCCGGCCCGGTGGCGCACTGCTACAGTGCGCTGCGGCGGCGCTCCCG
>NW_007726358.1:357248-358289 GCF_000696425.1 Galeopterus variegatus
GGCGCTCCCGCCGAGGGTTCGGATCCCACATACAGACCGGTTCCCGCTCACTGGCTGAGCAAGGGGCGGGCGCAGCACCGAGGTTTGCGATCCCGTTCCGGTCCCGGTCCGGTACGGGCGCGACACTGAGGGTTGCGGCCCGTTGCCGGGGACACACAAAAAAAAAAAAAAAAAAAAAAAAAAAAAAACACAAAAGAAAGATGCAAAGGCACCCAAAATCTCACAGTCCAGAAAACAACTTATTCATATTTTGATGTATTTCCTTCCAGCCTTTTTAATGCAAATATACAGGCACATATGTCTTATTTTTATATAATCAGAATCGTTATTTCATAACCTCCTTACAGTCTCTTAATATTAAATTATGTACATTTTCCTGTATCACTAAATGTTATCCTACATCTCTCCTTTTAATGGATGCACAATAAACCACTAAACAAATATGTTAAGTTCTGGGCTTTTGAATAGTAGGTGTCCTCTTGGTTTTCTCAAGCTTCTGGACCTAGGATGGCATTTTGTAACCGAACTAGACTTGTTTCTTTTTTATTTTAATAGAATATTCACCATAGGCTTTAGAAACGAGCCAGCCCCATGAAATGCTGAAAAGGTAATGCTAGAAAAGTCACAAGGTCCCCCCTGAGTCATAAAACCAGCAGCACTGGAGCAGGCAGGGCTGGGCCTTCACTCACTTCTTGTGCCTCTTAATGCAGCCCAGATGGAAGCCCGTCTGAGACCAGACTGCAGGCAAGCCCGGGACCTGATCTGATAGCACAAAGACACCCACAACTGAGTTTCCTGCTGCTGGGAGGCCTCTTTTTGCACAGGCTGTTTGATTTACACACGCGTGGAAAGCAGCCACTAATAATAGAAGAGTTACCTCTCTTCTTCTGCCGTCAGCCCCATAGTCCCTGCTCAGCAAGTCCTGAGACTTCGTGGGCTGTCCACCACGATTCTGCCCCTCACAGCAGCAGGGTCAGCCAGGCCGTTGTCAGAAAGAGGCCAGGCCCTGTGGGCCCTCTCTGTGTGTGGCGGAGGTTGGAA
>NW_007726358.1:359053-361153 GCF_000696425.1 Galeopterus variegatus
GCTGGGGACTAAGTTTGTGAGGGAGAGTTGTCTGTGAGCCGCTCAAGTCCAGCAACTGTGTCGGCTCACCCCTGTGTGCTGCCTGGCAGAGAGCTGAGCAGTCAGCCCTTCATCAGTGCCACCTTCTTCTGCCTTGCCTGGTGCCATGCCGTTCATTCATTCGTTCCTCTAATTTGTACTCACTGCCTCTGTTCTAGGCACTGTGCAAGTATGTAGGGATGGAATGGAAGATAAGAGAGACAAAGTCTCTGCTCTCGTGGCATATACACAGAATAAAAAGAGAAGCAGCTAGAATTGAAGAGTCTGTGATGGGGATTGCAGGGCCAACGCCTGCCAAATTATAAAAGACCCTTGCTACTCCTTTGCTTAGTGTTTGAAACTGTGACCCTATCCTTAGCCTATCCCCAAGCAGCCTCAAGCATGGTTCAGACTCACATCTCAGCTGCTGAGCTGCAGAGAGACCATCTCTTTATACAAGATCAGTTATGGGCAGGAGAGCATGCCTGACCCAAGCACAAAGCCCCACAGACCCTCGTGGTCAGGGAGTTCCTAAATGAAACCAAACCTTTGGGGGCTGGGATCTGTTTACTCTTGGCACTTTGGGATTTCCTGTTTCTAAGAAAATGGGCTTAGATGCTCAGCTGCATTAACCAAACAATGTGTTTACACAAACGAATCTGAAACTTGCCATCTCCAGGCTCTGTAGAAGGTTGAGTTTGGGAGTGAAGACATTGGGATGACTTTCTAAACTCTGAATCCCAAGCCAGATGAATCATGCCAGGAATTAACTGGGGGGATCTACACCTCTCCCCTTCCTACCTAAGGAGAAGGCCCCACTAAAGTGGCTTTAGAGTGAGAGGTTCCCTGGTCATCCTGGAGTGGGGGAAACTTTCCCCTGTCCACAGCTGGCCTTAGATGTAGGCATCCCAGGTAGTAGGGTGGGATGCCCTGAAAGATCCATCCCCCAAAAGTCTCTCTCACCAGTTCCCATCTACTTGAAATCTTCACCATGAGGTCAATCTGCTGAGCATCCAGGAGGCTAATGTCAAAATGCAAAAGTTACCCCCTGACATAACTTGACTATATGACATTTGACAAATGACTATATGACATTTACTATGTGAACTCAGTCTAGCAAGATCCTGGGACTATTGGAAACCTGGAAAATTTTGGCATGATATGGGGGAGAGAAAGGAGGGAGGCAGAGGAGGAGCTGACCCAGGTGAAGGTGCTTCTGAGAGATGCCCGACCCGGAGAAGGAGGAGGATGTTCAGACGAGGAATAGAGTAGCCTGGAGACGCCAGTTTGGTAACTGTGACACCAAAAACCCACCTGGCCTACAGAGCTAGCTGGGTCCTCAGGATGGCCATTCACTGTCTTGTTCGTTGCCTGGGGTGCTGGCACACTCTGCAGAGATGTCCTTGCTCAGGCTTCAGGGATGGCAGCTCTGTCTGCTGGGGAGAAGGTTACCATTTTTAGCAATGTTTGAACCAAGGGATCTGTATGGTTTCCCAGGAAAGTGCAACTTATGTGGTCAAAAATGTGTAAATTATTGGAGATTTATTCTATAACAAGAACTATAGTCATTGAGATGTTGCTAATTAATATTGTTAGGTCAGGAGCTAGTCGGAGGAGGTCAAGTTTCCTTGGGAAAACCCATAGCCTGGGGAGTGAGGGCTGAATGTCAGGTGCAGAAAGGCACTGTAGGAACAGCTAATGCAGTCATCCGTTTTGTATTCTGACCCAGTAGCAAGCACTGGGAACCATGGGGTGCAGGAGCCTCCAAAGAATCAGGAGGAAAAATAGCCATGTTTTCTCAGTTTGGGCTGCTGTAGCTATGTACCATATACTGGGTGGCTTATAAACAACAACAAATTTATTTCTCACAATTCTGGGGGCTGGAAGTCCAAGATCAGCCGGCATTGTCGGCTTTGGCGAGGGCTCTCTTCCTGGTTGCAAAGTGCCAACTTCACATGGTGGAAAGAGGGAGAGCTAGTCTCTGGGGTCCCTTTTCTAAAGGGCACTAATTTCATTCATGAGGCTCCCAAATCATCTCCAAAGGTACTACCTCCTGGGCCGGCCCGGTGGCGCACTGGAGAG
>NW_007726358.1:361511-362684 GCF_000696425.1 Galeopterus variegatus
GGTTCCCGCTCACTGGCTGAGCATGGTGCGGACGCAACACCGAGGGTTGCGATCCCGTTACTGGTCAGTAAAAGACAAAAAGGAAAAAAAAAAAAAAACAAAGGTACTACCTCCTAATACCATCACACTGGGGGTTAGGATTTAATATACAAATTTTGGTGGGGGAGGACACAAACATTCAATCCATAACACCATGACAACTGTATACACATCCAAAATAACAGTGGAGCAATTAAAGAGACCAGGGGTACAAGTGGGGGCTCTGACAGTGTAAGCAGGATAGGCCAAAGGAATTCAGGAGAAAACAAAGATGCATGTGGGCTTGGACTGGGGTGGGAGGGCTTCATGGAGGAGGTGCATTATGATCCAGGAAGGCTACATCTCTAGGTAACGGATCAATGTCTTTGCACACATTGGAAGCCCAGGAGCATAGTGAGCAGGAATGGCTATGGGGAATCTCATGGAATTTGTACACAAGGATAGAGACATTTCAGAAATGAAATGATCAAAGAAACACCTTCCTGGTCCCATATATGTGCTGAGCCCCAGGAGGTGACCATCTGTGGGAAAGTGAGGGAAAGAAAGAAGAGAGGGACAGGAAGACCCTGCTTGAGCTTCCAGGAATAGATCAATGGAACCCATTCATTATTTTATTAATTCGATGATCAGACATTTACTGAGTACCTCCTATGTCTGGGCAGTGTTGTAGCACTGAGAATGCAATTATGCATAGGACATTGTTCCTATATTTGATGAATTCAAGGTCCCCTGAAGGAAAGAGGTGTAAATAAATACCCTAAAAACAGCGAGTGCTTTCATAAGCGTATGTGCAAAGTATCACAAGAGGCCAACTGAAGGAACAGCTAACTCTGCCGGAAAAGGGCCAAGAGAGTCAGGGATGGATTCCCAGGGAGGTACCAATGGAGTTGATTTTTAAAATGACTTGAAATTTACAAGACAGGGTATCCCTGGGAGAGGGGCTGGCAGTACAGGCGCCGAACATGGGACAGTGTGTGCCATGTCAGTAAGAGTGCCACAAGTGTGGGACAGCAGGAGGGCAGGCAGAAAAA
Organism: Galeopterus variegatus; assembly: GCF_000696425.1. Classification (NCBI taxonomy): domain Eukaryota; kingdom Metazoa; phylum Chordata; class Mammalia; order Dermoptera; family Cynocephalidae; genus Galeopterus; species Galeopterus variegatus. Next base: position 362,582 of record NW_007726358.1, read on the forward strand.
CAGGTTAATGCCTGACCCAGAAGAGCCTTTTGTACCAGGCTATAGAGAATTTGGACTTTCTGTTGTCGACAACAGGAAAATCAGTGCATGTTCTTGAAAGAGA
>NW_007726358.1:363814-365610 GCF_000696425.1 Galeopterus variegatus
TGTTTTTAGGTGAAGCATAAGCAAGGATTTATGGGGGTAGAGATTTCCAACAGCCAGATTCGTCCCTGCCCTCTCAGGTCAAAGCAGACCTGGTTTGGAGGCCCAGCCAATTTCTCATTTCCTTTCCTTGGTAATATCAGCATGATTCTCCCTCCTCCCACCAGCGAAAATGCTTTTATTAGGCCCACAGAGAACCCTGGGGTGCAAGTCAGAATTCCAGCAAATAGACGATCCACAAAAGCCAGCCAGAGCAGGCTTGATGGCCCCTGCTCCTGATGGCCCGCCACACACTGCCCAGAGCTACGACTCCAGGTGCTCTCTGGGTTTAGATAAAAACTATAATTAACCACCACAAATGCCACGAATGTGGGAGGAGGAGGGGCGACCTGAGTGCGAATGTTTTTTTCCTGGATTCAATTTATTTCTGGCTCTTGTTCTTGCCGCAAGTCTATGTTCAGCTAAACACATAGGTTGCATGTGCAGAGTGACCCACTAGACGGCTTGAACTTGACCCCCACGTAATACTCGGAAGCTCTTCCTGTATCTCCCTCCTCCTTCCCTTTCCCCTCCCCCAACACACACACGTTGGTGTGTTCACACATGCACACACATTCAAGCAGGACGCAGGGGGCTGATGAGTCCACTGCAGATCATAACTGAAAATTGTGGCCCCTCGCAGCTCACCTGTCGCCCTCAGGTGGCCGGAGCACAGGTGTGCAAAGCACACTCCATCCAATCCACCCCATCACAGATGCCCACAGATTTCACATGTGCCTAGGAGCCCTCCACCAACTGAAGCCTGGCCCAGAAGGCAAAGCAGACAGACTGCCTTGCGTCCTTTTGAATGTGTTGGGTGATTTACAGAAAGACATCTTGTCAACCCTTTTCTTTATATTCTCTNCACAAGAGGCCAACTGAAGGAACAGCTAACTCTGCCGGAAAAGGGCCAAGAGAGTCAGGGACGGATTCCCAGGGAGGTACCAATGGAGTTGATTTTTAAAATGACTTGAAATTTACAAGACAGGGTATCCCTGGGAGAGGGGCTGGCAGGACAGGCGCCGAACATGGGACAGTGTGTGCCATGTCAGTAAGAGTGCCACAAGTGTGGGACAGCAGGAGGGCAGGCAGAAAAACAGGTTAAGGCCTGACCCGGAAGAGCCTTTTGTACCAGGCTGTAGAGAATTTGGACTTTCTGTTGTCGACAACAGGAAAATCAGTGCATGTTCTTGAAAGAGAGTGTGACAACCAGCATTCCATTCAATTCAGTTAAAAAAGCACTTATAGAGTGCCTACTACGTGCAGAGCACTCACTGGGTTGGGTAGTTTTATGGGTCATGCAAAGAAAAACTTACCTCAAGCCCTCAAGGGACCACTCCGTAAATTTGGGAAGGAGTGAGTGGGGAGAAAGGGTGAGGAGAAACATTAATACATAATTTCAATGTAAGATCCGAATGGGTTTGTGTTTTTAGGTGAAGCATAAGCAAGGATTTATGGGGGTAGAGATTTCCAACAGCCAGATTCATCCCTGCCCTCTCAGGTCGAAGCAGACCTGGTTTGGAGGCCCAGCCAATTTCTCATTTCCTTTCCTTGGTAATATCAGCATGATTCTCCCTCCTCCCACCAGCAAAAATGCTTTTATTAGGCCCACAGAGAACCCTGGGGTGCAAGTCAGAATTCCAGCAAATAGATGATCCACAAAAGCCAGCCAGAGCAGGCTTGATGGCCCCTGCTCCTCATGGCCCGCCACACACTGCCCAGAGCTACGACTCCAGGTGCTCTCTGGGTTTAGATAAAAA
>NW_007726358.1:366914-377177 GCF_000696425.1 Galeopterus variegatus
TTTTGAATGTGTTGGGTGATTTACAGAAAGACATCTTGTCAACCCTTTTCTTTATATTCTCTGTCTGTCTCTCTCTCTGCCTCCCCCCTCTGACTGAGTTGCCTCAGGGCTGGTGGTTTCAAAACTAGCAGCTGCAAACTTATGAAGGAAAAAGAACCCAAACCACAAAACCCTGTCTTGTGAAAACTGCGTGCTGGTTTAAAAGTGGGTAGTACATGCGGAGGAAAGCCTGTTAACGTTCAGGAGGACAGAAGCAGGCAGTGGGCGATCACAGCTGCGTCTTGACAGTGCAGAGGAATTAGAATGTGTCCCAGGCACAGGGTGTAGGGGACAAGGTCGAGACAAGGGGTAGAGGGGATGAGGAGGAGAGGGGAGACCTAACTGGCTCAGGAGCCCTCTCAGGAATGGCTCGCTGCAGCAGCTGAGCTCTCTGAAACAGTCAGCTTCCCAAATGCAAATCAGACCAGCTGCTACTATCATAGGACTGGTATCTCTTCCAAAAGACCTGAGGTCCCGCCTCCCCTCTGAGTCCACTCGGAAGCTTCTGAAGCATGGCTAACATATGGAGCTGTCCCCAACTTCCATCCCCTTCCTCCCCAGCTGACACCCACGCATGCTCACTTATGTGCTCACACCTTTCAGAACACCACTGACTAAGCAGAAAGATGCCTCCCCAAACCCAGTCCCAAACTCCTACCCTGTTGCTAGTTTCAACCTACCACTCAGTGTAGGGGAGCAGAGAGTAGGAGAATGTAACAGGAAAGCCCAAGGGAAGACCCTCTCAGACAAATCACGCCAAGACTGGACAAGGAAGTCCTAAGAAGTTTCATCACATTTTAAGGCTGGAAAGGACAGTTCCTTAAGAGAAACTAAGTGGCCTGGGCCATTTCTCCTGTTCTCCTGCCTAAGCTCTCTACCAGCAGCATCTTTGGCCAGAACAAAGTGGATACTTGAGTTACTTGGCCAGACAGGGGAGAGATTGTGCTGTTTTGGAAAGGAAGGGCAGGTCAGTCATGGGCCCATAGACAAAGACAAAAGAGTCCAGCCCCAAGAGGCCATGGTGGACCAAGGGTCTTGTGATATTTTGCACATAGGTTCAGTTTAATGGAGAAGACCCAAATGGGCTCCGGTTGTAAAAAACAGGGCAAAATAAATCTCATGTGAACTGGAGTATAAGTATCTGAGGAGAAGCGAAGTTGGTGAAGTGATCAAAACTGGGTGGGGTTAATGAGAGAAAGCTTCAAGGAGGAAGTAAGTTCTGAGTAGGGGTTGAAGGAGGGGAGGACAGCGCAGGCTGAGGAGGGAAGAGGAAGTGAGCTTTGTGGGGGAGGGCCGTGTGTCTTTGGGAAGGGTAGGACTGATCACATGGTGGCCCTGGGAGCTGTGCCACCCTGGAAGGGCCTACCTAGAGTTACTATCATTCAGATATATTTCTGAAGCAGAAGAATCACTTACATGTGAACAATAGGCATGTTGTGCAGTTGAGAGAACACGGGTTTTGGAAGGAACACACTTTGGAATCAGATAGATCTGAGTTCCGATCTTAGCTCTGCCACTTACATGCTGTGTAATCTCCTGAGCTTCACCCTCCTGTCCTATAAAATGAGGAAATTATTTCATAAGGCTATGCTGAGAATGAAATTAAATGAGACAACTTAAGCAAAGTACTTAGTTCCATACCTGGCAAATAGGAGCTCCCAAATCAATAGTGGCTAGTATTACATATTTGATAGCTTATGGATTAGAAAAGAAGCCATGGCAAACTTCTTTAAGTCTTCAAGAGGAAGGGCATAAGGATTTGGGATGCCTGGGTGCTGATGTCAGCAAGTCAGGACTGTTTCAGCCTTTCTGTGTGATGAAGTCAGCCAAGATCAGGCTAGGAGTCAAGTGGCAGGGCTACAGTAGTGAATGTGAGCAGAGCTGATGTGTCACCTTCAGAAGCTGGCCTTCTGCAGCCTGAGACCTCAGTGCATGGATTCAAATCCTATTTGATTGAGAAGCAGGTACAGCTAGTCGCATGTGCTGATAAATGTTGAATAAATGGCTCTCCAGTTTCATGTAATGCTCACCTATTTCCATGGTGTAAATATTCCCACGATGGCCGGTGTCAAGCTACCAATACGATGCTGCTGGACGTGGAGTTCGGAAGAGACACAATTGGCTCTCAGATACCTACACAAGTCAGTTCCAGCACACCACTGCATCTCAGAGCAGAACGGGCACCTGTCCTCTGCGCCTGGCCTAGCCTTGCTTCTTGTTTAAGTAGAGTGGAGGGGTACGGAGTTGAAAGGGAGGGAGCCCGGGCACTCCTGCTCTTTTCTGTCCTACTCCAAGCAGAAGTAGAGCTCCCCTCCCAGGACCCACTTCCCCTTGCGCCAGTTCTATACTGACTGGCAAGTTCATTTTCCTCACAAGCTAAAACAAAACAAAATGAACAAAAGTGGCCTCTCCAGTGGGCCTTCAGCAGAGGAGCTCTGTTTTCAGGGGAATCAGCAGGTGCAGCCCCACATGCCAAGGGGCCTGACAGTCTTCCAGCACACTCCTTCCAGGGAGCTCCTGTTGTCCCCACCCTGCTCGCCCGTGCGAGTGGAGTGGCCATGACTCGGCCATGCCTTGGCATGGGCAAGACAACCAGGTGCTGCACTTTCAGTGTCCCTTGAGCCCTGGGCGTACTTGTGGACTAGCTTGTAAACCAGATCTCCTCCTGTTTCCCAGTAAGGGAAGTGATCAAAGAGCAAAGGTAGGGCAAACACCCAGCAGATTCTATACTGGGATTCCTTTCTTCAGGTACAGGAAATAGCTTGTTTCCACCCCCCACTTAACTTCAGTGGGCATCACCAACTTTACCTGAATATCAGGCAAATCTGCATTGTCTACGCCATGCAGAGGGATACAATGAACCGTCTAAAACTAACCGCAGTCAACTAGTCCCTTAGGTAGATGATGGGGTGAGTGAAATGAGAGGAACTTACAAATTTCCACAATCTTTACCTTCACCAACCACCAGAGAACACGCCTCTGCCTGATGTTCTTTGACCCAAGGAGTTGAGAACTACGTTGGGTCTACGCAGCAATGACACAGCTGCCTGTGCTATCTTGGGTCATAAAAAGCCGGCTGAGCTCCATGTGAGTCCTTAAGACTGGACAGTAATTCAAGTTTCATCTGTAGGGGGAATCTTCTGCCAGGCCCCTCCACTTTGTAACAGGGTACACGTGAGGACTACACTGAAGACACCCAGCCAGCTCTGCCAAGGGACTCTATTATGCTCCATGGTTCAAAGACAAAAAAGTAGGGGGGCGGGAGTAATAGAGTGACAGGAAGTGAGCTTATTATATTTATAAACAATGAGCCCATGTTCCCGTTTCAGGTGTCCTGATTTATCTCACAGGTGGGAGGGAAGGGCTGCTGGCAACTCTTCCCTCGGGGCTCTGAGTTTTGGAACAGGATTTCCTCTGCAAATTGTCAAAGATCAGATAAAAGTCGTAATCTCAGGCACACAGCCTCAGGCTTCAGCCTCTGCCCCACTGTGCTCAACTTTCAGTAATGAGACTCAACAATGGTTGGGGACTCAGTACAATTAAAGAGGTAGGAAAAGAAAAGGATCAGGGCTGAGGCCTGTGAGGTATATGGGGCTTCCCATGGGAAATACACATCCACCAAGCAAGCTCCAGAATGAACACAGGGCTCGGTCCAACTTGGGTCCCCTTTTACTCCTTTTGGCTTCCTTGTACCAAGGATAAAGTATGCCAAATAGATGCACATACCTACCACCTTTTCTAGAGGGATGGAGAGCGGAGCCTTCACCTCTTCTTCCTGAGCTGGGATCTTGGGAGCCAGCCTGGAAGGACTTGTCCTGGGCATTGGCTGTTGGGACTGTGGATGGGAAAACTTTAAACGTGTTCTCCAGAATGTTTGTGCTAAAGGATGCCTATTTTTTCGATATGCATTCTATAACTTTAATGTCTTTTCAGAATAGCAAGAACCAAGAATTCCAGGCATCACATTTATTAAGTGTTAGGAAATGTTGACCCAATACCTGACCTCAAAGTATTTCTAATATAAGAATACCGTATTTATTCATGTTGAATGAGTCAGCCAACTGAGTTAGTGTGAGAGGTTTCAGGACATAGAAAAGTTGAAAATCTTGAAATAAAGTCTGCACTCCATAGGATTCTTTCTAACCTAAAATCCTACTCTGATTTTCATATTATTACTAGCTCCACTATGACTACGATGTTTTGTGCATTTATGTGGGCACTGGGCCAAAAACTTTACTTATATTCTCTCATTTAATCCTCACAACCACATTGTCCCCACTTTATAGATGAACAATTGATCTCGAAGAGTTTTCCTAATTTGTCCAAGATCACACAGCGTGCATGCATCGTCCAAAGCACTTACACCCACTCTTGTGAGGCCAGAATTTTGATAGCTCCACTGATTTTCATACTCATCTCTGTGCTTATTCACAGCAGAGGAGCTGGGTAAAAAGCAAATTTGCACTGCTAACGCCATGGCCCACCATCAAGAAATGGATTCTATTCTAGAATATGCTGATAAATAACCTGGCATGATAAGAAAATCGCTTTCAAAGCAGCAGGGAAGGCCCTGCTGTCAGGTGGACCCGGCTCGGAGACGTGTTTTCGTTTCCTTTTGATGGCTCCCATTTGAGAACAAAGGTGGGCTGTGGTGCTGGGCCCTGCAAGTCCTTCAAGTCCATGATGTTTTTGTTGCCTCTGCCTCTGGTGGGATCTCGGGGGAGCTGAACCAAGGGCTGTGTGATGGACACACCATGAAGGGATGTATTTCTGTGTTTGCCAGAGAAATGTAACAGGGGGAAGCAAAGCCTAATTAATGAGTTTCAGGGGAAACTCAGTCTGTGGAATGAATGATTTTCCCAGATGGGCTGTATTCAGAGGCTCATGGAAATCCTGCATTTTTCCATTGCCGTTTCCCAGCCTTTCTAAGCCTTGCTGAATGTACCCGGAAATCCTTTGGAAAAGAAAATGCACCAGTCTGTTTACCTTGCAAATGAGGAAACCAAAAAGGCATGATGTCCCTCTTCCTTCTCAGGTGGAGTGATTAATTTTACAAGTGCCTCAAGAAGCCCTAAGAAAAAGGCACATGCTGTTGTGTCCTCTCCCAGTTGAAAAAATGCAAAATAATCTGTGCAAGACAGCACCTTTGGATAAACACTATGTGGCTATAAATACACCCTTGGCTGTTTCCTGTTGCTCTCGCAGCTCATGCAGGCTTCAAGGTAGGGTGAGGCTGTGGCTATAAGCCACATGGTGACACGTACATTGTCCATGCCCTCTGCTTCCTGTGCTGCTCACGACCTGAGCTGGACTAACCCTGGCACAGATGTGGTCAGCTAGCATCATGTGCCAGACCAAGTAGTGTTTAATCCCAGAAATGCAAGGATGATTTAAACTGAGAAAATCCGTTAATATTAACTCATCACATTAGCAAATTAAGGGAAAAAATCCATATGATCATCTCCACAGCATTTAGTGAAAATTCATCACCAATTCATGAAAAGCATGCTTATAAAATAGGTATAAAATGGAATTTCCCTAATGTAGTAAAGTGTATCTACCAAAAATCTACAGCAGGTATCATATTTAATAGTGAACTGGGAGCCCAAGTGTGTCCTCACCTGCTCTGGGTACAAGTTGCCCAGCTGCAGATAGATGTCGCTGTGAAACACACCAGCAAGCCAGCACGCACGTCTAAGAGTCTGCTTGTGTAACTTCTGCACCACAAAACAAGAGGTCAGGTATGAAAGGGTGGTTAACAAATTGGGCAGTCCTTTTTTCTGTTAAAGGGGCAGTGTCCATAAATAACTTCCTTTGTGAAGTCGTATGAAAAATCATTTGCTGAAACCCAATGTGCACAGCCCTGTACTGGAAACTCATCATGCCAGAAATAGTAATCATGATTTGAACTTCAGTATCGCCTCTCATTTTAGGATTTCAAAATGCTTAAGTAGACATCTCATAGCATAATCTGGGAGTAGAAGAGGTAAGTGGTAAATGGGACTCCCACCTTACTGAACAGTGAAATTGAGGTACCAAACATGCAGGGCTTGTGCAAACACGTACAGCAAGTCAGAAGAGATCAGAATAGACTTCACCAGTACCCGCCTTTCTGCATACACTCTATCAGTGATTACCAGATTATTCCTGAGCCCTCCTCTCCTGCTTCTCATTTAGGAGATCTGCGATAGAACCATGCATTTTTTAACTTGAGCTTTTCGGGAAATTCAGATGTGCAGACAGAATATTGTGAGTCTAAATCATTTCGACCCTCATTTCTATGTGAATTGCTAAATAAAAAGTTAGAAATTAATTCATGGGACAGATAGTTATGGAGTGCTCATGGCCAGGCATTGTGCTAAGTGCCCAAGTACACAGGTGAGCAAAATAGATAAGGACCCTGCCTTCGTAGACTAATGGGGGAGAAAAACAAATCTCACCTTTGCATAAACGAAGATATGATTATAAACCTAGCATGAACAAAGAAGAAAAAGTAAAGAGTGCTCTGAGAAAGAACTTAAGGCGGGCTATAATTTAGATTAGAGGATTCAAGGAAAGCCCCTCTGAAAATATGACGTTTACATGTAAGTGATTAAGATGGGAGGAAGGAATATGCTTCGTTGCTTGCAACACATAACCAAAGCAAGTTATGATTCGAAGAAGCAACTAGTTACCAAAAATGAAAAAAAGTAAGTGCTCTCTTGGGCTTGCAATGCCTTTGTTTTGCCCAGAGAACCACACTTCCTTCTCAATATTTGGGAGGCTTACTGCAGGAAAAGAGAAGAAAAACAAGACCTAGGGAGATAGAGTCCTTCAATGACTTGTACTGGTTCTATTGAAGCATTTCATTGCTTCCAAAATGTGGCTGAAAGATGTTCAAAGGTGCTTTATGAAAACAGAATTCTGTGTTCAAATGTGCAGAAAATGTACCTTTATGTATTTTTATTTTATGTTTATTTTTGTGGGGTACAGCATGTCGTTTCTATGCACGCATATACTGCACAGAGACCCACTTAAGGTACATAGCACAGTTTTGTACCCAGAAAATGTACCTTTATGTATTTTTATTTTATGTTTATTTTTGTGGGGTACAGCATGTTGTTTCTATGCACGCATATACTGCACAGAGACCCACTTAAGGTACATAGCACAGTTTTGTACCCGTTAGTCCAGTCCTCCTCTTGCTCCCCACCCCACCCCCAGTCTATGGTAACTATTACTCTAGTCTACTTTTATGAGAAACACTTTTTTGTTCTTTTAGATTCAGCATATGAGTCAGACCATGCAGTATTTTTGTCTTTCTGTGCCTGACTTATTTCACTTAACACTACAGTTTCCAGTTCCATCCATGTTGCTACAAATGATAGGATATCATTTCTTTTTGCAGCTGAATAGTATTCCACTGTGCGTATATACCACAGTACTTTCTATCAGTTCATCTGTGCATGGGCATTTAGGTTGATTCCATCTCTTGTCTATTATGAGCAGCGTTGCAATGAACATGGGAGTGCAGGTGTCCTTTTGATATATTGATTTCATTTCCTTTGGGTAAATACCCAGTAGTGGGATAGCTGTATAGTAAGGTAGATCTATTTCTAGTTCTGTGTGGAACCTCTGTACTGTTTTCCACAATGGCTGCACCAATTTATATTCAAGTGTGGGAAATTTAAACAAACTTCAACAGGTCTCCGCCTCAGGGTTTATCAGAGCCTTGAATATGCTAATGTTATCCTGAAGCCCCAAGGGGAGGGAGGGACAATAAAGTCTGCAGCATTTTCCAAATATGATTGGGAGACCGTTTTTGTCACTGAGCACCTAACACAGAGATTCTGAAACTTGCATCTGCAGGAGACTCACTTGGGGAGTGTAAGCAATACTGATTAATCAGCTCCATTCTAACTCACCAGATCTGGAATGGTCCTGGGAATCTTCATTTTTAATCAATACTTCAAGTGATTTTGATACAGGAAGTCCAGGAATCCCACTTGGAGAAAAACTAGTAGGACTTGTGTTGCAAGGAGCATCTCATACCTCTATACCTCTGCTTATTCACGCTTTCTTGGCTTCCCCTCATTCCTGTTAACCTGGTTTGTGCTGAATGTACACAACCAAGTTGTTGGGCTAGAATAGATTTTTTTAAAAAATAATAATAATATGCAAAGTGTGTCACAGAGAGCAAATCTGACCATGCGCTAGAACCTGTTGGGTGTCATACATTGAGCTACAAAGACTGCATTTGAACCCCGTCGGCAGGAACATCATGTGTGGTATGAGCTGCTGTGCACTAAAAATTCCTGAAGCTGTTCAAATACAGGATCCAGCAGAATTATTTTCTGATGTGCCCATCTGTCTTCATCTAATTAGCCATGTNATTTTGATACAGGAAGTTCAGGAATCCCACTTGGAGAAAAACTAGTAGGACTTGTGTTGCAAGGAGCATCTCATACCTCTATACCTCTGCTTATTCACGCTTTCTTGGCTTCCCCTCATTCCTGTTAACCTGGTTTGTGCTGAATGTACACAACCAAGTTGTTGGGCTAGAATAGATTTTTTTTAAAAATAATAATAATATGCAAAGTGTGTCACAGAGAGCAAATCTGACCATGCGCTAGAACCTGTTGGGTGTCATACATTGAGCTACAAAGACTGCATTTGAACCCCGTTGGCAGGAACATCATGTGTGATATGAGCTGCTGTGCACTAAAAATTCCTGAAGCTGTTCAAATACAGGATCCAGCAGAATTATTTTCTGATGTGCCCATCTGTCTTCATCTAATTAGCCATGTGTCTCTGGTCACCTCCCTTCCTTTCAAATGGAACAAAGGTACCCAGAAAGACATATCTTGATGCATTTATATGCAAAGCAGTGCTCTGTCTCTGTCATTCTCTGTCTCTCTGTCTCTCTGTCTCTCTGTCTCTCTGTCTCTCTCTCTCTCTCTCTCTCTCTCTCTCGTCATGGTCTATCAGAATGAAAGCTTCGAGAAACAGGCTCTTTTCAGAGAGGAGTCAGCTTCCACATGCTCCTTCTATCTGGGCTGCGATCGGCACAGTGAGGAGAGGGTGACAGAGCACATGATCGTGACTGGGGTTTGCTGTTGAGATGCAAGGGCTCAGATTACCACTACCTGTGCAAAGGCAGCCTCCCCAGAGCTCCACGCGGCTCCACGGCCGGGGACAGAATGTACCTTTGCAGCCACACGCGAAAAAACTCTTAAAACCAATTGCCAGAGACTTGACTTGGTTAAAAGACTGGGGCAGGAGGGAGAGGAGATATGGAAATGAAAATGTGTAAAGATGTACATTAAACAGGCATGCCTTGTATTCCTCAGAACATTCAGTCAAAACATCTAGAGAAAACTGCATTGTGTATGTGCAGAGACCGAGATTATAGTGAAAGGCTGAGTTTTGTGTAGGTATACATGCATAGGTCCATCACTCAACCTGTTTAAAAGTGGAGGATGATTGTGGCTGAAACCAGGGTGAGAGGAAGGAACATGTTACATTTCTTCAAAGAAAACTGCAAATCGAGCGCGCTCGTCCTTGTGACCTGCACCGCCTGCACCAGGCAGTGTTTTGCTTGGTTTGCACCAGTGCCCTGGCTGGCGGTCACTGCTCTTGGTGGCCAGTTTCATTTCCTGGTTTTGAGAAAATGGCAGTGAGGCCCGTTGCTTGGGCATACTATCACTGAAGGAAGTGTGCACTTTTAAAATGTCAAAGCCAGCAGGCTCGTGTCCAGTACATGCCATCAATCAGCAGAAGTCTCTGAACCCCTAGTGAGCATGGTGCAAGTTCAAACAGTAAGTAACGGACAGATAAAGAGCTTGCCTTAAAACTGCCTACAATCTAACCAAAGGAGCAAGATGAAAAGGGAAAGAAAAATGACATCAATATGGAAAAATAAATGTACTCACTGCCGCAGTGTTTGTGGGTAAAGAAAGCATCGGAGAAAATGTAGCCCCCCTCTGCCCGTGGAAAGGGCCCGGTGTGTGGCGTCCAGAAGGCTGGGCTCACAGTTCTCTGCTCACCAGCTCCGTGGCCACGAAGGAGGTCCTTAGCCTTTCAGAAGCTCTGTTTCTTCATGGGCAAAATGGGGGAAGGGAATAATCCTACGTACTTGTCCAGTTGTTTAGGGTGATTAAATAAGACTGCAGCGGGCCGGCCCAGTGGCGCACTGCTACAGTGCGCCGCTTGGGAGCACGGTGGTGCTCCCGCTGAGGGTTCGGA
>NW_007726358.1:378177-403602 GCF_000696425.1 Galeopterus variegatus
CCGCTCACTGGCTGAGCGAGGAGCGGGCGCAACACCGAGGGTTGCGATCCCGTTGCCAGTCACGAAAAAAGACAAAAAGGAAAAAAAAAAAATAAGACTGCAGGTGTGGGAAGGCTCCTGTTAAGATCTGTGTCTTAAACTATAAAATAGCCTACAAATTTCACTTGTCATTATGATTGCTTCAATAACAGTGTGGAGGGAAATCTAGAAAATGCATCTTCTGGGCCGGCCTGGTGGTGCACTGCTACAGTGCGCCGCTTGGGAAGCGCGACAGCGCTCCCGCCGAGGGTTCAGATCCCACATACAGACCGGTTCCCGCTCACTGGCTGAGCGAGGCGAGGGGGCAACACCGAGGGTTGCAATCCCGTTGCCGGTCCCCAGTCCGGTATGGGGGCAACACTGAGGGTTGCGATCCATTGCCGGACACGGAAAAAGAAAGACAAAAAAAAAAAAAATGCGTCTTCTGCCATTTCCATTACAATGAGAGAGAGAGGCAGAGATGGAACTGAGAATAGGAATTAAACCAGCCCAGGACTTCCTTCTGGCCTCGTGGTGTGTGCTTGAATTTCTCTATCATAACAGAGAGGTAATTGTGGTCAGCATTTGTTTTTTGTTGTTGTTATTTCTTTTTAAAATTTTTAAAAAATTTTTTGAGACGTAATTGATTGTACATATCTGAGAGGTACACATTGAATATCAATACCTGTGTGCAATATGTGATGCTCAGATCCGGGTAATTAGTATATTCAACATTACACAGTACAATCATTTTTTGCGTTTTTTCGTGGTTATCATTTGTGTTGAAAGATTTAAGGTGAACTTATCGTTTCTAAGGTTTGGAGACATCTGAGAAAATAATGGACTTGCCAGATACTTTTTGGTTTTAATTTTCAGGGAGCTGACCCCAATTTAGGAGACCTTTATGACTGTGTAGTTGGTGTTATTCCTTGAGAGACCAATTCGGTGAAGGATAAATAATCATCATGATTGTCAGTATTATCAGATCTCTTGACAAGACAGGTAAATGCAAGGCGACAGGATTACCTGTGTAATCCATGATTTCTTAGGCAGCTGAATGAGCCAGGCGGTTTTGATTTGGAGAATAAACTATGACATTCTTATGATCTTCCTAGGCCTTTCTGAGCCTTCCTCCACCTTTCCATGCCAAGTCCCTTGGAAATTCATATGGTTACTGCAAACAGAAAATAGTATTAGGAATAAGATGTTTTGCACATTTTTCCTCAAGGGTCTCATATGCTGGTTTGAGAAGTTGTTACATTCAATTTTGAAATTTTGAAAGAATAGGACAAAGGACAATTGAAACACACAACTGGGATTAGGGCGCGGCTGACCATGACGTTTCCTAATACCAGAACCTCTAGGTGGTATCCACAGGCCAAATTCATCATCCCTGGGTAGACGTTACTTGGGCATCATCAGTGAGGCTTTCTATCTAGTGTAGCTTTGAGACTTTCCTGTTTAAACCCTTCACCCAAACCCACTAAACAGGAAATGCAAGCTACTAGAGCTGAACATGCAACCGTCCCCGGGTCCCCAACCCCACACCTCCGCCCAGCATAAGTACATCACCCTTTGCTTTCCTTTCTGATGTGCTGTACGTAATTCATTTAATATATACAGAGTGACAGAATTCATTAGAAAAAGAAGACCTGGTAATAATTTTTACATTCCAGAATATTACGCTTAGGAACCTTCCAGTGAAAGGATGATATGAACTGATAAGCTATAGTTTTTGGTGGTCACATGAGCACTCTGGCTTCTGAAGCTCTGGAGGTCATGATTAAGCTGTGTCCTTGCAACAGGCTTGTCACACTGAGATTCTAATTGCTGGCTGATATCCTGAGTTGGTTTGTCGCTTGAAGAACTTTGGTTGAGCGTGTAGGGACCTGGAGAGTTTCTTGAGACATGCCCATTTCAGACACACTACAAGAAACATGCCAGCTACAGATAAAAATTTCCACTGTAGCTAAAACATCTCAACACAGACACCTATAGCTAACAGTATACCAGTAAACTGTGTTTTTTATTGGTTTCCCAAGGCAAATGTTCACAAATACTGTGGATATGATCTATGGAAAACTTTTTCAAATGCTAGAAAAGATAAATAGTTACTGCTTTGTCTATGTGCATACTTTCTGCTATAGCAGTATTTGTATATGTTAAATTTTGGAGTATCATTTTTAGTAGTTTTCAAAATGCACTGTAATGTGTGGGTATCTGTGTGTGTGCAGGTGTGTGCAGGGGACCATGAACAAGACAGGACCCCTTATCAATGGGGGTAGAGCCTGACTAAGCACCCCATTACAGCCCCTGGTCTGCATCCCAGGGAAGCAAACTCTACCACCCAAACGGCAGTGCCGAGCCTCCCTCCCCAATCCCCAGCTAACTACTTTCAAGAGGATGTGTAGGTTTATATAAAACAATATGTATATCTTTTGGAGCTCAAGAGGCATGCCTCTGCAGTGGACTTAACTTTTAAATCGACAGGGACTTCTGAAGGCCTTTTCAAACTGAATTTGTCGAATCCAGCTAGCTCCACAGAGATGATGGTGTGAGCCTCCAGTGGCAGCAGAAGAGAGTGAGAGAAGGCCAGGGTGCCAGCTCAGCTCCGTCCCCTCCTCCCTTACCCAACCTTGAAGAATTATTGCCAGGACCACCTTCACTGGGAGCTGAAAACAAAATACGAAGCACGAAGTAAGGTTTTCATACACGAGACTTGCACAGCAGACACATGTAGGCAGTGCTTTCTGTCTCTCTAGATGGCCTCCGCCATGCCCAGCACAAGCCCTCCGCAAAGTGAAGCCCCTCTTTCATGTCAGTGAGCTTGCACGAACCTTTGGCAACTGGGAGCTGAAAACAAAATACGAAGCACGAAGTAAGGTTTTCATACACGAGACTTGCACAACAGACACACGTAGGCAGTGCTTTCTGTCTCTCTAGACGGCCTCCGCCATGCCCAGCACAAGCCCTCCGCAAAGTGAAGCCCCTCTTTCATGTCAGTGAGCTTGCACGAACCTTTGGCGAGAGCCTAGTCCAGTCCCATCTCCAAACCATGAACTCATCTGTGAACAAGATGTTCCTTTTCTCCCGATTTTTTAAAATTGATTTTTAATGAAATAAGTGACACATATTCTTGTAAAAATTCAGATAGAGATCATGTAAAAACCTCCCTAACCTCACTAGACGCCATAGTCTCCCTCCCATCCTAGAAGTGGCCATCAAAGGTTTATTGAAATTCCCAAGATAGGTCCTTTGAATGATAAATCACCTTTTCCCTCAGGAAACTTTCTTTTAGGCTGAGTTCCAGTTACTTTTGCTTGTGAGGTTTTTGTGGAAGGTTTACTCTTGTGGAAAGTTTATCCAACTGCAGATGGATGCTTGGGGCTTATTAATTATATACATAACATTGAGGGCTTGGCAGTCAAGAACAGGACTGCTTAATAAAACGTGTGTGGAAATAACCCATTATCTTTATAAATGGCCATCAATAGTTTCCCCAGTCAAAGACTCCCACTTGGGCACCACTGAACTTTGGAGCTGAGAGGGGACAAGGTACCCAGCTTCTACCACTGTGCTTTTCACCTTAGTCTTAGCAAGTCATGGCAACATCTTACCTTAATATTGTTGTAATTGTAGGATAATTTTCAGAGAATGTGGTCATGGGGGAGCAAACGTTCTCTATTTACGCCCCTCTTTGCCCCACCGCCTTGCATTAGGTGCCATCTGCCTCCTTTCACAGAAGGGAAAACTGAAACTCAGAAGAGCAACCCTTGCTCAGGACCGCATGGCTGGTCAGGTGTGGAGCACAGGCCAGAACTCTGGACTCTGGCTCAGTGTTCTACTTTGCACTACATCTTCCACACTTGCTTCTCGCTAATATCACATGCTAAGAAATAAGGAATAACCAGTGCATTATGTATAGGACAGCCAAGGCTCCACCTTTCTCTCTTTACTCAAGTGATGCGAAGCTCGGAGTCCTCATCCACTGTCCAGTCTTTCCAGATGTTTCTAGGTGGAATGCCCAAGTTCAAAGCCATTCTGATTCCTGGTTGTCTTCCAGTTGCTGAGCCTCTGCATGGGACAGAATGAGCAGAATCCACCTTTATAGCCAGAAAGATCTGGCTTTTACTCCTGGCACCCACAAGCTGTGTGACATTGGACAAATCACACATCCTACCTAGCTCAGGCACAGTTTCTTTACTTGCAAACCTTACTTAGAGAGTTGTCATGAGGGCCAGATAACACAAGGACTGAAAAAGCACTTTGGGAAAGAAAATGCTGTATGCAGATTGTAATTGTTATCAAAGTTTGGCTCATTCTTTTTATGTCCGGGACTGAAAAGATTTCCTGCATTGATGTCAGAATCAAAAATTTGAACAAGGCAAAGACCTAGGGCTGCATTTCTGCTCTGGAGTCCCCTGTATTACAGTATCTATGTTGGGCTTTCCAGTGTGTAAACTGAAACAAAACAAAACAAAAAAGAAGAAGAAAAAGCAAGAGTAAATAATGCTTGCTTTTGCATTTTCCCTTCTGTTTTCTGATTAGAGTCTCTGGCCTGTAAGTATAGAGAGAACCTCAAAAGATTGTGTTTGCTGCGGATAAGCACCAAACCCGATGTTTATCAGCACTTATCTCCTGCAAACTCACTCTCTGGTGGCTTCAAAGACAGGAGGAGATCTCTTAGCCTTGCTCTGAGGACGGGCAAGCGCTCCTGCCAAGCTCCAGCTGCAGGTGTGGCCTCAGAGCCCTTGCTCCATCCTTAGGAACCTGGTTCCCTTGTTCCTCCCCATGCAAAAGAAGGAAGCAAGAGGTTTACTAAATGTTCGGGGATGGGCCAGTGGGGTAGGAGGAGCAGGAAAAGAAAAGGAGTATTTTGAAATAAGTCCAGAAAAGCCAAGAAAGTAGGTAAAGAGGGGGAGGGGAGGTAGACTGCCTGCCCACCCAACTCCCCCCTACCCCGCAACCCCTACCCCCAGCCATCCCAGTCCTTAATCTGCCAAACAAGCCCATCCTGCCATCAGAGGCATTTTAATTCCCTTCATCTGCTCCCATTTCACCTTCCCCTACCTCCTCTGGGTTCACCCACTACTCTCTGTTCCCAGGGATTGTTGGCAGAGACTGGGACAGTGGGAGGGAGAAAGGGGTGGGGGGAGGGGAGCCAGCATTTTATTAGGCTGTTGAATTTGATTTATTAGGGGGGAAAAATCCTTCACTTGCTTGCCACACAGGTTATTCTCAAAGTGAAAACTATTTTACTTTGAAAAAAAATGGCGAAAGTGCCTACAGTTATGAATGGAGCTCTTTGTTACCTTCCAGATCGACAAGACAGACTGTTTGGTTCATGTCTGTGCACTAGCAAAGGAGTGCGAGGGCCTGGGAGACAGATGTGGCCTTAATTGCATGGAAATATTAGAAGATCGTTAAGCCATTTTGACAGGATTTTCCTCTTACTGCAGGAGTAAAGGGACACGTCTGAGTTGCATCAGTCCTGGCCAGACCCTCCGGCTGGGCCTCTCATCCCATGTGTGAGGGACACGTGGGCCTTGATTCACTTGCCCTGATATTAGGAGGGAATAGACGGCTCCTTGTCACCACCTTCTATTCCATGCCTGTGCCCGTAAGTGCAGACAGCGATCTTCCAAGAAACCCTCTGACCCACAGTGGGAGTTGGAAGAGAAGCTATCTATTGAGATCCATGTTCCGGAATGTGTGCACACGTGTGCCTGGGTGGGGAGTGATCAGATTGTCTCCACACCAAGAGGTGTGCTCCATAAAGCTCTCAAGGGACCCACATAAGCCTGGGAGAGTGAATCTGTTATCACAACAAAGAACGGTATATAAGGGCAACAGCTCTTCCACTATGCACTTCTTTCCTTGGTGCTTGCACTTGGTACTTACAGAAGTCGTGGCCCATGAGAGTCCTCAAATTAAACCAGAGAAATCCTTAGACAATGTGGGGTTGTCAGAGAACAAGACCCCATAGATATGGTCAGCCTCGTTTCTCTTAGGCTGGCCTGATCATTGTCCCAAGATACTTTCAGCTTCCCTCCTCTTCCCCAACTTGCCCGTTAGTTTTCTGCATGCTTAGAGAATGCAAATATTTTAACATTAACTTAAATTTAAAATAATTAGAAGGGTTAGTCTGCTGGAAGGAAAGCAGAAGCCCCTCCCAAGCTATAACTCAGTAATCCCTTTGGGTTAGGAAAATAAATGTTTTAGATCAAATCTTTCTCAATTATATCAGACGAGGTTGACGGCTGGGCATGGGAGTGGACCAGTGCTGTATCATACGGTCCTTCCTTCAGAGGGGGTTAGACTAAAGCATCCCTGAGGTCAGGTCTCAGAGTTGCGGTAAAGGGTGGTTGCTTAGGTGATGTTTGGGCCACAGCCTAGAAGGAAGGGGATTGGGTGAACAGAAAGGAGGGTGAGTGGAGAAAGAAGAGGGAGAGGTCATGCAGCAGCAGAGATCCTGTTTTCATGCAAATGTTGTTGTTAACCCAAAGCGGAGAAAGGGAAGAGCTAGCAGGCAGACTTGGTGGGCAGGGTCACTGGGCTGTGTGGGGCAAGGTCATTGTTCTCCTAAGACTTAAGAAGCAGCAGTGGTGTGTTAAGGAACCAAGAGCCCACAATCTGGGAGCTCTGGTTTAAAATGGTCACTCTACTCACACTTGGGGCTCTCAGGCCTGAGTCACCAGCCAGTCAGGATGCAGGAGCATCTTATCATGGGATCTTACCACGGCCCTTCCAGGCCACTCCAGATCTAGTTTTGTTTTAGGTCCCTGCAGAGAGAGCCACAGCATTTGACTCCATGGAGACAGTACCTTAGGAGCATGCCTCTGACAGTAGCGAGTCTAGGTCCCTTTCTTCCTGCTGTGTGCTTGTAGAGGATGAGGTGAAATGTTCACCTGAGGTCCTCGCTAGCTACTTGTGACCAGGAAAGTCCCTCAGTCAGTGAAGTGTTAACATCCTGCCCCTCAGCCACATTCCTGCTCAGTTCAGTGCTCTCCCCATTGAAATCCCCTCCCTGGCAGTAGGTTGTGCCATCTCTTTTTACTTCACGTCCTGCCACCTCTTCGTGAGGCAATGGGTCAGCTCGATTGCTGTCTGAAATGCCGCGTTGCAGTGGCTCACGCAGCCATTGCCTCCGACTGTTTCAGAAGCTCCCTGCAACATTAATAATGAATGCACCACTTCCATTTGCAAATGCCTTGTACTTTCCAGACTACTTTTGAGGACCTTGTGAAATGCCGCGTTGCAGTGGCTCACGCAGCCATTGCCTCCGACTGTTTCAGAAGCTCCCTGCGACATTAATAATGAATGCACCACTTCCATTTGCAAATGCCTTGTACTTTCCAGACTACTTTTGAGGACCTTTTAAATTGAATTTAAAAGTCCTTTTGAGGACTTTTTAAATTGAATCCTCACACCTACCATGATTCCCACCATATTCAATTCAAGTTCTTTCCTCCTTTCCTGTCTTCACCTCCTGACCTGTGAACACAGCCTGCATTTACATGGCAGATTTTCAGCGGCTACTCACTTGTCCCTGGTGACTACCCATGTTCCCAGAATATTTGCATGCTCGTCACATATTCACTGCAGAGAGATAGCCAGATCAGCAGAGAAAAAGTTCCTACAATTCCCCTAATTTCATAGTAATTCACAAATGACACCAAAAGTCTGTGGCACCATTTTCCCATTGACATACTCCTGATTCTTAGCACAGTGCCTGGCACACCATAGATGTCCAGTAAATATTTGTTAAGTGAATGAGCGCATCAGTGAGTGAATGCTCTTTTGGAAATATGTTTCATGATCCCATCATGAGACATGACATGTCAAAGAAATATCCAGAGTGACCTTTGCATGTTTTGAATACCACATGGTCTGGCCACCAACACAAGTGTCTAGAGACTGTGCTGTCCAATATGGTAGCCATTCGCAACATGTGGCTCTTTAAATTTAAATGAACTAAAATTAGACGAAATTAACAATTCAGTTTTTCAGTCACACTAACCAATTTCAAATGCTCAGTAGCCACACGTGGCCAGTGGCATCTGCATGACACAGTGCAGGTTTTAGAACCATGATGATAGAAATTTCCACTGGACAGCACTGGTCTGGAAGACCAAATTAAAGAGTTCACCTTCTTTCTATGTAAAAGAATAAGAGGTTTAGGTAAACTTTTTTGTTTCGCAATTCCAATTTCATTGTGAGATTGATGCTGAAGAGTATGCATTTATTGGTCTTTTTCGGAATCATTTTCCAAATCCTCAGTGGTTTCACAAGCCATTCAGGCTGATGTTATACGTGAGAGCTTCCTTGACTCAGGACTAGAAGTAGCAAGGAGACCACGAAGCTCCCTGCGGACATTTTGCTCCCACAGTTTCCCAAGAGGTGCAGAGTAGGGAAGGTTGACATCGTTGACGTTGGCCTTCTCATGAAAATCACCAACCCCATGCTGAACATAAGAGATCCCAGTCACACAGAAGAACAAGCAGAAAGAGCAGTACAAGAATTTGACAGCCTGTGACAATGGATCCTAGGGAAAATGGAACTGAGCAGGAGAAGGGCACTGAGAAGCTTTTTGATGAGGTTTGGGGCGTCTTCTCAGGGCTTCTCCACCTGGTAGGTCAGTTTCCCATTTTCTGTAAGTTTTTGGAATGTCAAGGATTGAGCCTCACTGCCCCTATGACACATGTCCTTGAGACAGACAGGCCAGACATGGCTCCTGCTGGGCAAGGTTAGAACCTCCAGAAGCTTCCAAGAGTAGAACAGTAAGTGTACTTTATAAAGTAAAGTAAACCAGTTTGGGACTAAACCAGTCCCAAATCCCTAGGAACTGTCAGTGGGTTTCAGTTTAGTTTTCTGCTCGAAGAGTTTTACTGAGATTGACAAAGAAAATATCTCCATGTAATCCCACTGAGATGTTTTCATTGGAGGGCCATGGCAGGACTTGTTCACAAAATACCTGCTTTTCCTATAGATGGATGCCAACAGACAGGAGGCCCCAGTGCCAGGCTGCCTAGGTTGGCACTCAAGTCAAACAGGGATGAAGGCCAGCCCCGTGGGTGACTGCTTTGAGGGTGGCTGCCAGCTGAGAGACCAGCTGTGTGCCGGAGATGGAGTCTGAGCCCCCTGATGAGAGGGTGCTTGGCTGCTCCTGTACAGACCAGGCTGTCCTCAGTTCCCCTTACCTCCTCCCTGGAAGGGAGGGCATAGATGACAACCAATGAGCCCGTGAAGCTAATGCACACAGAGACGTCTGAGCTTACTCGTAGGGTGCCATATAATGCATTATCTAATTTGAATAATTTCGAGAGTGAACGGAGGCACTCATAAGCATTTTCTAGAACAGCATGCATAAGGTAGAACTGTTCCAGGCAAATGAAGTGGTGGGATCGCTCCACTAATAGATCCCCATGCCTAGTGACAAAATGAAATAAAATGGAGTCTCCCATGCTGTGCCTCATCAGTCCATCAGGGTGCGGTGGCATTCTTCCCCAGCTGGTGCCAGCCACACCAAATGGCTCAGACATTTCCCGACTCTTGTGCATGAGGCGGGACACCCTGCTTCATGGGGCTGGTTTTGCTTTCCTCCTCCAGCCAGGGTGCTCCTTGGGTATTGCTGAAAAAGTGAGAGCAAAGGGCCCCCATATGCTTGTTTCCTCCTGGGCTTCCTGTAATTGTGAGGGCACCAGTTGCCACGACAACCGTCACATGAAGAAATTGTCGGATAAGATCGTAGCTTCTAGGAATAGGACCTCAGATGGTGGGTTGCGGGGAGTGGTCAGTGGCTTCATGTTTAAATTTGAACAAGAAACGGTCACTGGGTGTGGCTGGTTAAAAAGAAAAATGGACAAGCCTGGGGTGCAAGGCTTTGCTGAAACTACCCAGAGTACAGAGACAGAGCGGGACGTCTGAAGGGCAGCTGGCGGTGCGGGTGTTGGTGCAGGAGGAGGAGGGCCTCTGCATTCCTCATCATGCTCTGAGGTTTTTATTCATTCAAAATAATTTATTGCACACCTACTAGGTGCCAGGAAGTGTGCAAGCAGCTGGGGATGAAAACAATGAATAAGAGTGACGTGGTTCCTCTCTTTAGCGAGCCTCTAGCATCAGAATTGGTCTTTGAGAAAAACGACTGGAAAGTTCCCATGACCCCAGGAGGCAAAGAAACACCCAAGGGCACATACACCTATGCTTCCTCCCCTCTCCAGTGCTTCCAAAATATTGCAGAAAGTGCCATCTCCACCCCTGGTAGACAGGTGTCAGTTTGCCGCCTGGGGGAGCCCATCCTTTCAGATCCAAATGGCCTCTCTTCCACCCTTCCCTTTGTCACTCAGAGTTATCTCCCATCCCTGCAGACCCAGATTGAGAGCCTCATGGTCTAGCCGACAGGCCAGACCCATAAAGACCATGCCTCCAGGGAGATTCCTCGCCCATCCTCACGGACGCGGCCCTGTCACTGGAATCAGGAAGCCAATCAGGAAGGCCAGGGATGGCATTCAAATCCCTAACAACCCACATGGCACAGGCACCCGAGAGTGTGGTCCTGGAGGACCTGCTGTGCCAATCACAGAGGCTTTAGCTGTCACAGGGCAGAAGAGGTAGAGGAGGGGCTCAGAGCGGCAGCACTTAGCCACCTGTGTGGCAGTAGTGTAGTATTTCTAATGACTGGGACAGCCACTCAGATCAGAGTCCCAGGAAAAATATATGAGAACTTCTTCTGCTGGTGTATCTAGGTGGCCTTTCCAGACTGCAGCCCTGCCGTCTTCTGCCCCATGACATCTGGGTATCGTCCTGAAGGCTGGCAGCTTCCTTTTTATCATCACCCATTCGTGCCAGTGAGGGCTTTATTTCGCCCTTCCTGCCCATCTGGTCTGGCAGGAGAATGCTGGCTCCATCGTCCAGCAGGAACACCTAAGCTTCTCCAGTGCAGTAAGCCTCGACATCCCACCCTCTCTCCACCCTATCCTTTCAGCACCATGGGGCCCACCTTAGTGGTCAGGCCACCCCCTGCTTTACTGTCTGAGAGCAGCGTGGCCCCCAATGATCAAACATGAGCAAGTACATCCCACCCTCTCTCCACCCTATCCTTTCAGCACCATGGGGCCCACCTTAGTGGTCAGGCCATCCCCTGCTTTACTGTCTGAGAGCAGCGTGGCCCCCAATGATCAAACATGAGCAAGTATGCACAACACAGCATTGTCCACCCTTCTGTGGCTCCCTTGGCATCAAGGAAAAGCAGCTGGGAGAGTGGTAGTCCCACTGTAAAGAAACAGAAAGTAAAACTCACTGTAACATTTTCTCTTCTTGGGGCTCAGACAAACCTTCTATCCCCCTTCCTGTGAGTTTCCATATTCAGCACTTTTTTCTTTTCAGCAGTAAAATCATTCTCTGTGGGAGGAGAACGTAACTTTGATCTTTAGAGATGCCCTTTAAATGTGGTTATGGTCAGAAAAGTGACTGCGAAAACTCAAAGTCAACAGGCAAAGGTAAATACCCAGGGGAGGCCTGGAGCAGGATCTCACAGGAGCACATGACTGCAGAGGGCCACCGTTCCTGGTCCTGTTAGACGCGTGCCCTTACAGAACGCACAGATCCTCTGCTCTGAAGGCATCTAGGCTTAGTCCCTTAACTTATTAACCCCCGTTACGTAACGTACTTTCATCTGCGAAGGATTCCGATTTTGCCTTCTAGGAACTCTGTCGGCTGTCTTCCACTGTAGACGCCCCCTCCCCAGAAAGAGGACGTGTAAGTGACAGGGAGGCAGTGAGGGGGCATGTGTTGGGGAGTGATGTTCAGTAAGATGACTCCAGAAATCAACCTGGCTCTGAGGCTGTGTGACAAGGCCTAGGATCCAAGATGGCAAACAGGAAACGGTCTGGGGGAGAGTGTAAGCGTCACACTCAGGCAACTGGGGTGGAGTCTCAGCAGCTGAAGGGTCCAGGGCAAGTACTTAGCCTCTTTAAGCCTCGGTTTCCTTTTCCACAATACAAGGATCCTAACTCACATCTTACAGGGTTAATGATTACAGAAGTTCTTTGGAAACTTCATATGATCGAATAATACTCATTCTATTTGCTCTTTCTAATTGAAAAAAGTGGTACTTGTTAGTTTGTGTTGTGTTGTTGTTGCTGGTGGGAGTAATTTCACTACATGGTTGTCAGAGAAATTAGCCCTTAATGCTGAGACTGGTTCTCCTTCACTGTATGAACCTAGAAAGGTTATGCTTTGTGCCTCAGTTTCCCCACATGGCAAGTCATGGTGCTGATTCCTGCCAGCTAATGAGAGTAACCACAGAGAAAGGATACTCAGACAATCGCCTCTATATCCTTTGAATATTGGTTCTCTTGTGGCTGATTAAAGTGATAGGAGATGTTCCAGTTACCATGACTACCTAATAAATTACCCCCAAACCTAGTGGGATAAACCATTATGCTCATGAGTTCTATTGACCTTCATCTGGAGGCTTGTCACTCGCAAGTCTGCAGGTCGATGCTGGCTGTCAGCTGGTGGCCTCAGTTCCTCTCTGTGTGGGCCTCTTCATGTAGTTCCTCTGCTCAGACTGACTTGGGCTTCCTCACAGCATGGAGGCTGACATCCAAGGCTTAGAGGCCGAGAAAGAATGAGAAGCAGGTGGAAGCCATGACGCCTTTTTCACCTAGGCTCGGAAGTCACGCAAGGCCACTTCTGCCACATTCCGTTCATTGAGGCAATCATAAAGTCCTACCTGGGCTCAAGGGGAAGGGAAATAAACTCTGCCTCTTGATGGTAGAGGCAAAAACTGGAAATGCTGTGATGGCCATTTTGGGAAAGTGCAACTGCATCCTGTACAAAGGAGTTGTCAGTGAACACACGGTGGTTTACGGACATTTCCCACCTTCTTCTCATCTAACTCTCCATACAGTCACCTCCTCTTCCCTTTTTTCTTTCTGCTCTCTGTGGAGTGGGAACACTTAGCAAGCAGTGGACACATAGCTGGTAACTAGGGAGAAGGGAGAAGCCAAAGGCTTGGCCTAGCTACCAGCAGCCACCCCACCTTGGTTCTTCAGATGTGATTTGGAGTGACCCGCACTCCAGGCTGGATGCTCCCAGTCCTGTAGAGCCTGCTGGGCTCCAAAAGCAGAGAGGACAGAGGGCTTTGCTCCCAAGACTCTTGTCTGCATTTTATATGCTCCCTGGCTGGCAAGAGAAGGGACTTCATGTCATTATGCAAAGAATGTAATAAAAAGCCAAAGCTGGTGTGCTCCCTGTGGTGACCCTGGGTAACGGGTATGACAGAGATTAGCTTTCCAGAGCCCTGGAAGGTCTGGGAGCAGCTAAGCAGCCCACTGAGCACGGGAGGCAGTGGGGAACTTGGCCTGGTTGTTTTTGACATTCCTTTTACCAGCTGCCTCCAGCAAAGCTCATCAGCCACAGAAAACTGTCCTTGCCAGAGTCAGGGCAGGACGGGGAGAGAGGACTGGGAAGAATATGGTGGGGAATTAGTGCTTCTCAGGCCCCACAGGGTCATTCCTGTGCTGGAAACAAAACTCAGCCTAAATGCAAGGACGGGCAAAGGGAAAGGGTCTCCCTCCATGATGGCATCTGGGACGTTTCCTCCTCTAACTCCATTTGACTCATACTCACAAATCCTGTTCCTATCCCTCCTGCACCTAGAACGATGGCAGAAATTTCTTTCATGTACTCCTGCATTAACGGCAGATCCTTGAGGCACCCTCTTCGCCTTTGCTTGCCGAATCCTGTTCCTATCCCTCCTGCACCTAGAACGATGGCAGAAATTTCTTTCATGTACTCCTGGATTAACGGCAGATCCTTGAGGCACCCTCTTCGCCTTTGCTTGCCGTTCTGGAGGCTTCCACCTCTGCTTTAGCTGAGCTGTTTGCTGAAGCTCATCACCGATATCAGCCAGGCCGTCATGTGGCAACACCGTGACCACATCCCCCATCACTCAACTGACGTGCACGGGGAGAATGACTTTTGACTTAATTTAAAGAAAACAAATGTTGGAAAATACGTCTGTGAATATGAAAAGAAAAGAAAAGAATACAAACACATGCACACACACATACATGCACACACACACACACATAGGGGGGTCTTCAGAAAGTTCATGGAAAGAGTCGTATTATCTTTGGATTCAATTTTTCCACAAACTTTTTCAAGTACCTCATATGTGTGTCTGTGTGTTATGACAAAATCTAAAATAAGTGGAGTTTTTATTAGGGAGTCCACAGACACCCACTTGGTATTCTTCTGATATTTACCGAGTACGTGGTGTGTGAACGGCAGTGTAAGCAGGTGCTGGCCAGCTACTATTTTTATTATCTTGGCAATAGATACCTCTTCCCCTCATTTGCATGGCTACTTAGCAGAGCCTAATCTATGCCACCTAGAGGCCTGAATTCACAAGCCAGAGAGATGGTGAGGGCTCAGCCTGCAAGGGAACAACGTGCACGGTTTGAAAGGAAGAATGGAAGCAGATTAGTGACGAGGCTCTGTTCTCTATACGCCCACGGGATTCACATTTCAGAATCTAGCTACTATCACCAAATCTGCCAGTCTTCAACCTGAGACAACTGAACGTTTAAGTAACCAACAGAGGGCAGAAGGAGGTGTCCCTCTGGCTTTATCTCAACCCGCTGCCCACCCATCTCCAACCCAGTGGTTCCCAGGCCATCTCTCAGCATTGGGCTTCATTTAAACAATTTTTTTTTTTTTACTTTAAGTATTTACTAGGTTCCAAGAGCTTTAGATTCTTGATTTAGGTACTTCACTTATACTATCTCATTTTATCTTTATTCAAAACCTGCCAGCTTAGGTACTGGTATTATGCCCACTCTACAGATAAGGAAATGAAGTTCATAAAGGACAAATAGACTGCACCGGGGACCTAATGAGCAACTGGTGGAGCATGGATTGGAACTCAGATCTCTCTGACTCCAAAGATGTGCTAAGTTACAGTAAACACAAGAGTTACCCTCAAAGAGTTATGGTCTAATTGGGAGGACAGAAATTCACAAGAAAGAACGGGTAACAGTAGTGGTTACATGCCCAGCCAGCAGACCTGAATGCGCGTCCCGGCTCATGCACACTTGCTGTGTGACTGCGCACGTGATTTCACGTCTCTGAATGTCCATTTTCTCATCTGAAAAACTAGGGGTGATGATAGTACATCCCATGGCCAGAATTGCTAGGAGGGTTAAATGAGATCACTCATGTAGAGTAAGCAGAGTTTTGTATTTATGTGCTTTGCCAATTGTCCACTAATTTTATCTCTTTGTTTTCTGTAATGATAACATAGAGTGTATTATAAGCAACGGGCTAAAGCCTCCATACCCATATCGGGTAGGAAGGAGAGTCCACACCAGGACAAGCACATCACTGGTGGTGTCCAGAGAGCCAGCGGGGACTGTGGGAAGGAAGCGTTTCCATGGGCAAATGTGGGACCACTGCTGTAGCTCAGAATTTGAGCTGCCACCCCAATCATTTCCCCGTGCCGGGGCTCTCTCATTAGTACCCAGGGTGCCAGCCACTGTCTGGGTCTAGGACTCAGTGACTGAGGGACCAGAGCATCCTGGCCTGCAGACCTAGCCTTTCCAGCACTTGGCAAAGAAAAGTGCTTCTCGGAATCCAACTACAATGCCATTTCAGGGGTCCCTTTCACAGTGACTCCTGCTGGGGCAGGAAGAAACCCCAGAGCTGAGCATCACACAGGGTTAGGGAGCCCACGCCTCCCATTTTTCTCACTTTGAAGTCAATTTTAGGTAGTGTGGTCTAAAGCAAGGTGGACTCAACAAGTCTTTTAAAGAATAACTTTTCTTCCCCAGACGAAATCATCAGTGTCCTAATTCAACAGGCGAAGTGAAGTCATTAGAAACTGAAGGAATTTAGTCGCTCTGAGAATAGTTGGTTTCTTTCTATATCCAGTTTATCATCCCAAAGTTATATACTTATCAATGATTATTGGTGGAAAGTTCTTGAACACCAACAGTGTGCTCATTCCTGTAAAGAGTTTTAAGTACAAGTAAGAGTTTTAAGTACAAGTAAGACTTTTAAGTGCAATTAAACTTTTGAAAGTTTTTTGGGTTTTAAGTACAGAGCTTTATAAGACACACATAAAACAGCAGCAGCTACACGTGTGTAACAAGCAGCTGGTGTGTAATTGACCTGTCTGCCAGCCGGACAGCTCCTCACCTTGTGACAGCAGCACCTTGCTGCCTGCACCCACACCAGTTACCCCCAATGGCTTCTGGGAGTCCCTGGCGGTAGCACAGCGGTCAGCCTCTGTCATGCGGTGCCTGCCCCCTGTCTGCCTTCTCCTGCTGTACTCCTGTCTCCCCTCACCAATGCCCACTACTGCTACTGCCCATCAAAAACAACAGTGTACTTGCTGTGGGCGTAGTCTTGGGGTCTCCTGAAGCTCTCACCCTTGCATGGCAAAAGGGGTGCTACTTTCTCTCAGAGGCAGCAGAATGTTCTCCTCTCCAAAGCTCGTATTTCACCTGGGTCCCAAATCAGCTTGTCTGAAGCCTCATCTCCCCAAATCTTTTATTCCCACTTCGTGACTTTCGACTACCTCCCCCAATCATATTGGGTTTTCAGATTCAGTCCAACAAGCTGGACAAGAAAAGGGTTTCCTTCATCTTCTCTCTCTTCTCTGCCTCCACTATCCATTAATTCTTTTCTCCATGTCATTATGGGGAAAAAGCTCTTTGACAGTGATTGCAAACGGAAACTGTGTGTATGTCCAAGCAGTATTCTCACCAGGCTTTTAAAACCTCAAAGCAGCCAGACAGGGAAGGTTTCCTGAAGTAAGGAGGACCTCATGTACCTTACACAATGGCACACAAGGACTGATGGCATATCAAAGGTGGAAAGGGCAACGAAAGGATACTCACAGCAAAGGACCAGAAAAATCTAAGACCGAGTACACCTGAGTAGGGCTTGTGGAGTGGAACACGAGAACAGTTCGACCTGACAGAAGGTGTAGTGAGGGGAAGGCATGAAAGATGAGGGTGGAAAGGTANACTATCCATTAATTCTTTTCTCCATGTCATTATGGGGAAAAAGCTCTTTGACAGTGATTGCAAACGGAAACTGTGTGTATGTCCAAGCAGTATTCTCACCAGGCTTTTAAAACCTCAAAGCAGCCAGACAGGGAAGGTTTCCTGAAGTAAGGAGGACCTCATGTACCTTACACAATGGCACACAAGGACTGATGGCATATCAAAGGTGGAAAGGGCAAAGAAAGGATACTCACAGCAAAGGACCAGAAAAATCTAAGACCGAGTACACCTGAGTAGGGCTTGTGGAGTGGAACACGAGAACAGTTCGACCTGACAGAAGGTGTAGTGAGGGGAAGGCATGAAAGATGAGGGTGGACAGGTAGGGCAGAGCTGAGTCTTGGAAAACAAGTGGCCCAGGAGAGATCTGCCACAGTAAATTTCCAGTGAGCTCTTGGGGGCACCTGAGCAGCGTCATGGCGGGATGACCGCAGTGCTCACAACTTTCAAAGGAGCTAGATCTGACCAGGGAATGTGCAAGGTGGACTGAGCCAGAGAGGGGTGTGTAGCTGTGTGTGCAAGGAGGAAAGAGTCAGAGAGAAATGCGGGGGAGCACGTGAGCCTGGCCCTGGCCGTGCTGGAAAGACGACATGTGGGGTGTGGACGGGCTGAAGCACGGCGCCTTCTTCCTGTGACGCTGCCACTAGACTGAAGTTTCCCTTGACTGTGAACACTACTCTAAAGGAAACTTCTAATCCAAACTGAGGTCGAACCGGTGTTGTACTCTTTACACACCCACACCCTGTCCAGTAACTGAAGTTTCCCTTGACTGTGAACACTACTCTAAAGGAAACTTCTAATCCAAACTGAGGTCAAACCGGTGTTGTACTCTTTACACACCCACACCCTGTCCAGTGACACAGGAGGGGTCTGGAAAGGTTCATATGTCTTTTGATTTTATTTTTCCACAAAATTTTTGGTACCCTTGTATTTTTCTCACTGTGTACTGTTCATTCCTTGAGAAGTCTCTCCCAGCTTTGTCTAATCTGTGGTCTGTTGCAACCTCTTTGCTGGGAATCTTGATTTTGCCATCTACGTGTCCCCTCGGACTTGACAGTCCTGCCTTCTCTTGCTTCCTGACCTACTCTCTTTGGGATAATGATGGCAGCGACTTTTTGCCCTTCACCGGATCATTCCTGTGTCTGATCCTGCCTCCCAGATCTCTTTGCCTCTGCTATTCCATCATCTTCTCCCCTAACCTATAGGAGGGAGGTAGAAGAAATATTTCTACTGGAAATCCCATGATGCATGCATGATAAACCACGAATGTAAGACACTCTCCACAGCAGAGGGTGATACCCGACTCCTTCAGGGTAACCTCTTTTTCTAGCACACTGTGGAGAATGTTCATCTTTATCACCAAAAGGGCACCGTGGGTCCTAGGTGGTAATGTGTCCTCTGCCCCTAGTGTGGAACCCAAGGAATTTCATGGACTCAGGGTCAGCTCTCTGAAAGGTTATAATGTCATGCTTTCCAGCTTGAAACCATAAAACTTTGTGCCTGGGTAGTAATTCAAAATGTGTTTGGGATATGGAGCCAGGGCTGATCTCTCACTGAAATGGAGAGTGGATGTAATAAGCAAAAGACAAACAGTCCTGAGAAACATAGCTTTCCTCTGAGCATTACACAAGGACATCAGGTGGAAAAAATGAACAGGAATCCCAGCAGAGTTTTAGGTCTGAAGGGACATCCACTCGGTTGGGGGATGTGAGCCTTTTAATACTGTGCGGGAAGCTTGGCTTTGAACACACCTCCATTCATACCATCTAAGTCCTTCTGGTGCAGGAGCAGATTTCCTGCAGTGTGTTCTGATACCTTTTCCC
Source organism: Galeopterus variegatus (assembly GCF_000696425.1). Classification (NCBI taxonomy): domain Eukaryota; kingdom Metazoa; phylum Chordata; class Mammalia; order Dermoptera; family Cynocephalidae; genus Galeopterus; species Galeopterus variegatus. Next base: position 397,091 of record NW_007726358.1, read on the forward strand.
TGATCCCAGCCAAAAACGGCAGCAGAAGAGCTTTTCTCTTTGAAATATGGCTGTCCTCCTGCTGGGGTGGAGAATGGCCCTGGGAGACAGGGTGACAGTTAGCTGATAGTACAGATTGTAATTTTACGGGCATATGGAGAGCAGTCGTTTTGGAGACATTCAAGGCAGGAATGTGAATTACACAAGGAATATAGACAAATCTCAGAGTTAAGAGATGCTGTTCATTTATTATTGTATTTTTAAGCAAAGGTGGTGTATTCGTTTTCTAGGGCTGCCACAACAGCATACCATGGACCGGGTGGCTTAAACAATAGAAATTTATTTGCTCACAGTTCTGGAGGCTGGAAGTCTAAGATTAGTGCTGGCAGGGTTGGTTTCTTCCCGGCTAGCAGACAGCCATCTCTCCCCGTGTCTTCACATGGTCATCTCTCTGTGCACATGCATCCCTCCTGTCTCCTCGTGTGTCCACATTTCCACTTCTTATAAAGACACTAGTCATGTCGGATCAGGGTCCACCCTAATAGCCTCATTTCAATTTAATCGCCTCTTTAAAGGCCCTGTCTCCAAATACAGTCACAGTCTGAGGTACTGGGGGTTAGGATTACAACATATGAATTTGGGGTGGGGGTGCACAATTCAGCCCACAACACGTACGTAGCCCAAAAGAATTTTTGAACACTAATATTCATCACAGCTAACATTTGTTGTGTGTCGCTTACTATGTACTGGAGATTGTTCTAAGTATTTTTCATATACTAGTCCATCTATTCTTCACAATTATAGATTATATAGATTATAGATCAATTATAGATTATATAGATTATAGATCAATTATAGATTGCTACCATCTTTTCTGAAATGTGGCAAAGTTAACTGGGTAAAATTATGTGACTACAGTGGACACTGTACCTCTCAGCCCAGGGCCTTGGATCCTGTGGTTTAATGTGACTTGAAATAACGGGAGAATCTTGTCATCATGCTCTAATTGGTGGAAGATCTCTGGAAAGTGCAAAGCTTTCTCTCTCAATCCCTGATCTCCAAAAGTCAAGCCTGATTCAGGTGATGGGGTAATATGAGTGGGAGAACCCAACCATCTCTTTCAGAAGGTCTTACTTTGACCTACCCCTCTACACATCTGAGATTCCTCCCTCAGTCATCGGCAGGCTGAATCATCAAAATTAAGATGTGTGAGATATACCAGCACATACTGGAGAGCCCCTCAGCAAACTGCTGAGCATTTTTTATTAGCTGGGCACCTGCACCAGATCTCATTCAATCCACCTATAAACTCTGCAAAAAAGCTATTCTTATTTTATTCTGTTTGCAAATAAGGAAACTGAAATTGACCAGACCACAGCTCTGGGCCCCACCCTTCCTTTGTGTGACCTTGAGCTAGACAGCTCTCCTCTGGGTGGGCCTCCCTGGCCTCACCTTTAAAATAAATGCTTACTCCCTTTCTCCCCCGGCAGCTTGACCACTCCACACAGCTAGTGAGAGGCATTTCTGCTAAGACCGGAGTGCAGTGTTCATGCCCCACCTCCACACTATGTTCCACGCAGTGTAGCCACAATACCACTGTTCTTGGCCTCCCTTCCCCACCATCTTTTCTGAGGGGATTCTAGCCTACAGACCCAACAAATGAACCCATTTCTGTGGGTTCCCCATTCCCACTCTGCTGCCGAACTTCCTCCTCTCCCAGGTAACCTGCAAAGAACCCAGCGAGTTTGTTTCAGGGCGAACCTGCCCAGGGAATGTGAGTCAATGGGCCATGGGCACAGTTGGGACTTCCGGACAAGCTGTCTCAGGGCAGCCCTGAGCCACCCTGCCAGCTCAAAGTGAGAGTGCCGCTTGCCTGGGTGCAGAGTGACACAGCTTTCTGTCTCTTCTCTGGCCCTGCAGGAGGCTCTGTCGGTGGTGAGCGACGACCAGTCCCTCTTTGACTCGTCATACGGAGCAGCGGCCCATCTCCCCAAGGCTGACATGACCGCCTCGGGGAGTCCTGACTACGGGCAGCCCCACAAGATCAACCCCCTCCCGCCGCAGCAGGAGTGGATCAATCAGCCCGTGAGGGTCAACGTCAAGCGGGAGTATGACCACATGAACGGATCCAGGTGAGCCCGTCGGGCCTGGGTGGGGCTGGGGAAGGCACAGTAAGTGTCTGCAGCAGATGACGCTCTGGTGCTGGCCCCAGGAGCCCGTGTCAGTCCCTGAAGAGTTGAGGCAAGAGAGGGCTACAGGACTGATGGCTGGGGGAAGTAGGGCCAGGAAGCCCACCTCATTCTTGGGGGCCCCTGCAGCCCTCAAAGGCCAAGTTAGAGTCTGGCCCCCAGACCCTGTGCACACATACAGCCCCTCTTGAGGATAACTTGGCAATAAGATTCTCCTTCCTGTCCTGTAGAAGATACTTAACCTCCCTGGGTGGGTCTCACCAGAGCAAAGATGACCAAACCATTCTCAGGGTAAAATTGGAGACATGATGAGAAGGGCGGCCACATCCCAGGGCCAGGGAGGAAGTGCCACACCTGCACAGTGTGTACAAAGGAGGTGGAGTCCAGGGCAGGCAGCTGAGGACGTTGCTGGTAGACAATGGAGAGAGGAAGAGTCCAGGGAGAGAAAAATCACAGGGCAAGGAAGAGCCCAGCCTCGTGGACAGGTAACCTGGGCTTCAGGTCCTGCCTCTGAGGGCATGTTATTTAAATCCACCTGAGCACCAGCTTCCTCCCATCTAAAGCAGGGCTGGAATGTTAACTCCTCCACAGCTTTCCCCTCTAGTGTTAACTCTGACACCGCAGCAAAAGGACCCGGGATGGTGCCTAGAATTCCTGAAGTGCTCAATAGTGATAGTCACCATTATGAGCAAAGGTTTGAAAGAGAGAAAATATTTGTCTCATGTTGCTTTGTGTTGCTTCACCCCCCACGGATTTGTCACCCCTCTTCCCCTGGGTGATGGAGACACAAAGGATTACTCAAAGCCCATCTCTTCTGAGTGGTGAGAGACTCTGAAGTGGTTAATCTCCTACCAGAACCCTCAAGCGAGAGGCATTGCTTCCTTGGGAAATTAACCCCAAACTGGGGTTCTCTTCCTGCATTATTTTCCAGACCAGGAAGTTACAGGAAGAGAACATAGGTGGGGTTATAGTTTAACAGTATTGGCTAGTAACATTCAGTGAAACAAGCCAGATGACATTAGACAATTAGACAATTAAGTGATCTTACAGCAATTTCTCTGTATCTTTACATAACAATCAGTAACTAGTCTGTCCTTGAGCCAGCAACCTTGCTGTGCTACAAATCTTTATTTTACACCAGAGACTTTATAGCCTGAGGAAAATTTCCAGTCCTCCACAAGGTCAATATTTGAAACTGCAAGGCTTTGGAAACCCAGGCCCTGTGAAGTACATGTGCTTTATAGTATATTCCACAATCTCCCCCGTTTTATTTATTTAAAAGAAAAAGCAAAAGCTATAGATCAGGTTGGCACAGTAAAGACAAAAGCATTTAAAGCAAAGTTAGTATCATTTAGTATGGCAAGTCCTTTTAATTTACTTCAGGTGAGGACTGATGATGTCGTCTCTCAGGGTGGCTGCAGCGGCATCACTCCAGGTTCTGTGAATTGGGTGTAATTACCAATTGTTGAAACTCTGGAAAGGGATTCTGCTCTGTATAATAGTTGATTCTGAGTCCAGAGAGTTTGTTATTATTAGTTCACCTGTCCAGGACATTACTGCTTTCAGAGTGTCTAGTCTTATGTAAAATTTTTGACCAATTACGAGTCTTTTGTTTAAGAACAGGATGTCTCATCCAAGTTACAAATACCCTCTTTGAGGCCAGGAAAATTTAGAGAACTGCTTTTGTAGAGAAGACATTATTTCTCCCTTTATGATTAAGGCATTCCTCATAAAAGCATTGATGATCAATATCTTGATTGAAAAGGTCTTACTTTTCTTTGTATACGTCCCATGTGGCTGGGAATGCTGTTTCCCAGGTGAAGATCTGTCCCACATCGAGGGAAAGATGAACAGCCCGATGAAGCAGCAGTTAAGCCAAATTACAGCAAACATGAAAGAGAGATCAGTGACTTGGAAGTGAGACATACTATCTTATATCCAAAGTTTTAAATTATATCCTGTTATAAAGAGAGAGAGAGTTAATTTTCATTGAACTTATAAAAATAGCCACATTAACATAATATTCATAGGGATACTTAAAGTTATTAAATTTGGGGGGATCAAATAGGGAGAAAACAAATACTTTTATCTCTGTTTTAAATGACATTTTACCAAACTGATGTTAGTTATAGGTAGCTTGAGAGAGAGAGAGAGAGAGAGAGAGAGAGAGAGAGAGTTTTCTTACATTTGAAAAACATTAGGAGAACCAGCAGTGTTTTAAAATAAGGAAATTGTAAAAACCCATAATTTTTAAAAATTAGTTTACCAATTAACTTTTGTTGTTTTGACCTTAGGGAACAATTTCACAAACTCATCAGTTTTTTCATTAGAATTTTGGAACTTTAGTTTAAAGCTATGAGCTCAAAGTGTGTCGGGAAACTATGCCTATCAGAGTTTTTTCATGAAATATTTGAAGACATAATATTTTAAAATTATAATTAAACTGGGATTATGACCGGTAGCATTTATATCAAGACACAAATATTTAAGAACCTTACAAGATTTTGGAACACATATCCATAACACCTTCAGTACTGACAGTGCTTTCCCATATAGTCTAATTTATCAAATAAGCCAATTAATTTTGATACATTTTTTATATATCCTTTGAGATATTCCAGGGCCCTTGGAATTCCCCAAAGTCATTTTAAGCTCTCAGAATTTAGTGTTGGAAAGCTTTGTCAAGCAACAAAAGGTTTAAAACATTTAGTTGAATAAAATCACAAATTATTACAAAAATAAAACCATAGTGACAAAGGGTTTCAAAGGCAGAGAGCACAAGAAATTATCATGAAATGAATTTCCTAAACCAGTTATCTAAGGAGCAAAGAAAACCTTTTTACAATTTTGTATTAAGAGCAGTCAAGTGAAAAGACCTCTAGTAATTCTGTTTAATTAGTAAATTCAGTCAATGATGTGTGCTGATAAGAATATTTTTATAGATTCTGGTTAGTAAATAGGCATCTATTTATCAGAGCAAATTACACAAAGCCCAGTTTGAGTTTTAGCTATTTTTACCAAATAGATATTTATGGTTCCCCAGCCAAAAACTTGGTGTATAGATCTATACCCATATCAGTTGATGCTAACTAGGGCCTATGTGATATTTGGCATAGGTTTCCTTTCACTATCCATTTCAGGTCCCAGGTTTCCATGTGGCATTTTCTAAAAGATATCTTTTCTCACAGCATGGCCAGGAGGCAGAGCTGAGATAACAAGGAGACATATTGACCTACAGGCAAATTCAGGTGAAAGGTTTAAATCAAATTTTGAAAATATATTTATCAAAACTTTAGAAAATTTAAGTCACGTGAACTTGAAAAGTATACTTATTTAATGAGCGTGCATTAATCATAAGCCAATTTGGTACCTTGCACATAAAATGATTACACATACAGACATGAACATATAGACATAACATACAGCTTACACATGCATATATGCAGACATAAACAACAAGAACAAACAAGGATCTTACAGGTTCTGTTCAAGATGTAAAAAAAAGCTCACTAGTAAAAAGGACAGTCAGGTTTAGATTGTGTTTTTTCAAAAAGACTTTTTAGTGAGGCCTTACCTTGCCTAAAAGAAAGCAAGATAACAAATTTACATTGTAAAGCAAAGTATGCAAACCTTTTCAAGAAGATGCAGAGAAGACTCTCTTCCTTTAAGAAAATAGCATAGAATTTTACCATAGGATTTTGTGAAGAAATACATAGATGAGACTAGAAGAGAATTTAGGAGTCTGTTTAAGATAACCAGGTGGATGTCAGAAAATTTGAGACCATCTAGTTAAACAGGTAGATATTAGGTTAGTTTTAGTTTCTTAAATGAGTTACTGAGCTCAAGAGCTGAGTCACCAATCACAGATGAAACCATTTGACTCAAGGTTTTTAGGGGAAGAGCAGTAGACCTAAAAGGGGTCTGGCTGGTGCCATGGCTGCTTTTCTTCATAAAACTCCAGAGTCTTCAGAGAAAAAGAGTAGCACATGCAGTTAAGAAAAGAACCACTGCTTATAAGAGAGGAGAGAAACATTGTGCAGATAAGAAAGAAAAACATGCTCAAACAATGCCCACACTGTAAAGAAATATTAACTTCTTTTACTTTAGATTGTCCAATTTAAAGTTTTCTCAGTCACTGGCAAAGATTAAGTTTTATCCTTTTTTGGTGACATAAACATGTCTTAGTTTTTTGTTAAGGTCTTCGATAGGTCTCAGAGCGACTTGACATAGATTCCTGGTTGTTAGGTGGGAAGCCTTAACAAGACCCATTGCATAATTAACAGGTGACCAATTTGTTCCCAAATTTTTATGTTAAGGCTCCCTTCCTTGAGGTATCAAGGACAT
>NW_007726358.1:404014-406115 GCF_000696425.1 Galeopterus variegatus
ATCCATATTTTAAAAGTAAAGAGAAGGAAAAAATATCTCCGGGGTTGAAAAGACCTAACTTCGACCTTCTGCAGGCGTGAAGTTGCTAATCAAAAGCCACCTGTGATTCTCTTACTGGGATGCATCTCCCTTTTTAGGGACTCCCTTGCCAGAATGAATTGGACATCCTATTCCTCTCCAATGCTTGGCAGGTCAGTCTCCGATCCGCAGAGAATGTCTTCACATGGGGCACCATTTTGTTGCTTTGTGTTGCTTCACACCCCACAGATTTGTTACCCCTCTTCCCCTGGGTGATGGAGATGCAAATGATTACTCAAAGCCCACCTCTTCTGAGCAGTGAGAGAGACTCTGAAGTGGTTAATCTCCCGCCAGAATCCTCAAGCGAGAGGCTTCACTTCCTTGGGAAGTTAACCTCAAATTGGGGTTCTCTTCTTGCATTTATTTTCCAAACCAGGAAGTTACAGGAAGAGAACAAGGTGGGGTTATAGTTTAACAATATAGGCTGGTAACTTTCAGTGAAACAAGCTAGATGACATTCCATTAGACAATTAAGTGATCTTACATCAATTTCTGAGTGTCTTTGCATAGCAATCAGTAACTAGTCTGTCCTTGAGCAAGCAACCTTGCCTTGCTATGTTACAATTCTTTCTCTTACACCAGAGACTTTATAGCCTGAGGAAAATTTCCAGTCCTCCACAAGGTCAATATTTGAAACTGCAAGACTTTGGAAAACCAGGCCCTGTGATGTATATTTGCTTTATAGTATATTCCACATGTCTCATTCATGAAATATCAGGTGACGCAATGGGCTTAAGGCACAGGAGATAAAAATACAAAGCAAGAGAGGGCCCTGAATAGTAGGCTAAAATATATGCCATTTATTCCATGGGCAGAGACCAACTTTAAGCATAGACATGACATTTAGCATCATCAGAGCTGTGACTTAAGACTAGCAAGCTGGCAATGATAGTGCACACAGAGTGAGGACAAGAGAGTCAGAAAGATAAGAAGTTAGTGAAATATCCCAGGTTAGAAATAATAAAATTCTGAGCTAAAGTGGTGGTAATAATTATGGAAATAAAAAAAAAGACAGATACATAAAGGACATATCAAAGAGGTCATTAACAGGGCTTAAATGAATGAATATTGAACAGGGGGTATGTGAGAGGAAAGAATCAAAGCACAGATGTTCTGAAGGATGGTGCTGTCCAAGCCACAGAAGGAAGGAGAGGAAATGCTCCAGGAAGGCAGGTTAAGGCTCCCTTAGAGATTCGCTGTGAGCAATCAGTAGAACATCCAGATAAAAATGTCCCCTAGGCTTTGGAAACCAAGGCTCAGATAATATTTGGAGGCTGGAATTTAGGTTTGGGCACCATCTCTAAGGGTTTTAACTGGGAAGGTGGCTGAGGTCCCCAAGGAAACAAACCCAGAGAGAGAAGAGAGAAGGAAAAGAGTGGCTGTGACTCCTGAAAGCACCCGTAGTCCCAGACCTGCCTGCAGGGACACCAGCCCCACCACATTTCAGTCCCACTACCAAACAAGTGACTGGGATCTCAGCCACCTCCACAAATCCTAGGATTTCAGGAAGGCTCAGCAGTTCTGAGCCAAGAGTCCTTCAAATGAGTTTCTCTCCATGGGGAGAAGGTGACACTGCAGTTCCTAACGGTCATCATCTGTCACACGTTTTTGCATATTATCTTATCACTTGCTTCCTACCACCATCCTGCAGGGTAGATACAGAAAGACAGATCAGGCTTTGAGGGAGAAGTGCCTTGTCTAAGGATTTAGAGGAGGCAAAGCTGGTGCCCAAATCCAGGCTTTCTATTCCAGGCCTGGGTGCCGTCTCTATTAGTTTGCTTCTGTTGCTTATAACAACACACTTGGAACTGGGTAATTTATAAAGAAAATGAAATTCATTGCTTACAGGTTCAGAAGCTGGAAGTCCAAAGTTCAGGGAACACATTTTGTGAAGGCCTTGGTGGTGGTGACAGTGACCCGGGGTCTCATATGGGACAAAAGGGTGGAACAGAGAGACTCTAACCTGTCATGTGCTCTCCTTTTAAAGCCCTCAGAACCACACCCCTGACCACCATTATTAATC
>NW_007726358.1:407114-408009 GCF_000696425.1 Galeopterus variegatus
CATGAGATCTATTCAACAACACCTCGTAAACTGGTCTGACCTCAAGGAACTCCCAATGCTGGCGGAAAATCCAGAATCCACCACTGGAGATTCTTTGGGCTGTCACAGCCTTAATCTGACCACTGCTCACCCCCACTGCCCACCCTAGTCCAAGCCAGCAGCACCTCTCCTAGGCCACTGCAGGAACATCCTGTCCCCTGCCCCCTTCTTCTTGCCTTCCTGGGGTCTGTTCCCCAGATAGCAAACAGCCAGAGTCATCCTTTCAAAATATCTAACCCTCTTGCTCAAAACTCTTTTAATGGCTTATGACAAAATCCAAAGTCCTAAGCATGGCTCCACCCTCCCTCTGCCACCCTCTACTCCTCTCTCCGTCTCACTTCCTCCCCCAACATTAGCCACACAAGACTTTAGCTGTTCCTAGACCCCCAAGCATGTTCCTGCTCAGAGTCTCTTCCCCTGGGTTCCTTCCTTCTAGAACATTCCTGATCCATCTAGTCATTTGACGCTCTTCCCCACAAGTTTCGGGTCTCTGCCAAATACCACCTTTTCAGAGGCCTTCCCCTATCACCCGATCTAAAACAGCACCCCATTCTTGACCCTGCGTGGGCTGTCCTTAGTTCTTATCACCTGCTTCACTGCAACCGGGCAGGGCTTTGTTTACCTATCAGTGCCTGGCACATGATAGGTGCTCAATAAATAGTTGTTAAATGGATAACTGAATGAATGCATGGCTAAGCAGGCTCCAGGGTGATGTTGCTTGTTCGGGTCATGCAGGTAATTTGTGAAGACACCAAGACGGAGACCCAGGTCTGCTGATTTAATGCCTCCAATACAGAGCCTGTGTCGGTTCCCAGTGAGGCTGCACTGGTGAGCTGGCTGCTCCCTCCCCTGCTCC
>NW_007726358.1:408021-411846 GCF_000696425.1 Galeopterus variegatus
GAGCCTGTGTCGGTTCCCAGTGAGGCTGCACTGGTGAGCTGGCTGCTCCCTCCCCTGCTCCCGAAGAAGCCTCAAGCACCCCACGATACTAATCTTGAGAAGGAAGGTCCCCAAGAGAATCAGTTTCCAGAACTCAGCAGAAGCCAGCTGGAGGAGGGCTGGGTGACCACCTCGGCCAGCAGACAGGATGTTTACCTGGCTGTGGTTGCACAAAGCGGCCTCTGCTTTTGATTTGCCTGTCTTGACTGAGACCATCAGCAGGTGAAGAAGTAGGTTCAGAAAGACAGATGTATTCCGACCCACCCCGGGAAACAAAGAAGATCTAGCAGACTGTCAGAGCCAAGCAGGTCAGGCAGAGCCGTCACCAGCACCTCGTAAATAGTTTCTAAGTGCTCACATGCGAGCTGGATGGTGGCTAGCAGGGAGCAGGGAGATTCAGAAAAATGCCTTTGCTTAAGGGGGAGCCATGTCCTGTTATTTAATTATGGACATTAATATTATTTAGTTGTTATAATAATAATTTATTATTATTTAATAATAGGAGCCAGATCCTATTATTTAATTATGCAAAAAGAAAGCACATGGTGAAATAGATGCCAGGCTATTTAAATCTCTCATCCTGAACACTCTGAGTATTATTGATAATGGCACTGGGTTACTTGTATTTGATTTTATTGTTTTCAGAGGGCTAATTCAGCACAACACAAAGCATAGGTGAGGTCATTGTGATGGTTCCTAACTTTGGGTGAGAAAACCAAAGCAGAGTATACAATTTGAGATGTCTCTGCTCAGGGGCTAGACCTGTGCTGTCCGATGGAGTAGCCACTAGCCGGATGTTGTTCTCGAGCACTTGAAATGTGGTGAGTCCACAATTGGGATGTGCTCTGAATGTAAAATACACACTGGATTTAAGGGCTTAGTGTGGAAAAAATGTAAAGTGTCTTGTTGATTATTAATTATGCCAAAATGCTCATCTCTTGGCTGTATTAAACCAGTACAGCCAAGAGATGATCCAAAATATGAATTTGTTAGAATGTATTAATATATTGAGTTAATATATATTAATTATATATTATATATGAATTATATTTAATATAATTTAATGCGTAATTTAATATAATTAAAATTTTATATATTTAACGTAATTATAATTATATGTTAATATACTAACTCAATATATTAATATATTTTAATATTATTAAGATTTATTGCACCTGTTTTTTTTCTTATTTTAAAAGTATGGCTACTAGAAAATTAAAAATTACCTACGTGGCCTGCATGTGTGGCTCACATTCAACTTCGACTGGACAGTACTGGGCCAGCAGGTTTTGGACTGCCCTTATTCACAGTGCATTACCTACATGTTCTTTGAAAACATGGGTTTCTGAGTTACTTTTTCACCATTATTGGAGACCCCACCGATATTTGTGTCTCTGTTAGGAAGAAAGATATTCTGAGTGTCTGAAGCTACGATACCCTCTTGCTTTTTATACGAGCAGCCAGCCATCTGGACCAACAGCCAAGGGTCAGGCGGAGGCACTGAGGTCCGAGGAGCTCACAGACAGTTGGGTTGTCCGTGCTATGGGAGATTGCACTCTCTTTCTGCATGTCTTACTGTTGGGGTTGAATCTGTTAGGCTGGCTTGCCCTCGAAACAGCATAGCCCATAGGTTCTGTGTTGCATGTAGACTTCAGCGACTTGATCCAAGCTGTGGTCTGCAAAGAACTCTCAGCTGCATCCCGTCTTAACCATGGGGATTGGGGAAAAAATCCCAGGAAGGAAAGAATATCAATTTCCTCTCCAGATTTGTGTGCCCAGCGTTCAGGACCTGAGTTCAGTGTTCACCTGTCCTGACTCTCCCTGGATTGGCCAAGTTGGTCTGGATGCATTGGACACCCAGAGACTCACATTCCACACATAGAGAGATTAGCCTAGCACACCCTGTAACTTGTGCCACTCTGACTGCAAAGTGCCTTCCCAAATTCCCATGTGCTGAACCTTGCAGGATGGGACATGCCACACATAGCCTGGATGAGAAAGTATACTGAGGATTCTGGAAAAGCTATCAGCTTCTCCTGTGTATGGAGATGAAAATAGTGGGTTAGGATGATGGCTTTATGATGGGTGATGATTTTTCTTTCCTTAAAATTTGCTTTTAAATTGTTGCATCTACTTTTCAAAAACAAAAAAGTCACATCCATGCATGAGTCCTACAGAAATCCTAAAGGCAGTACAGACTGCTTCATTTTTGTACAGTGTGCACACTACACGGAAGACCCAGGTGATAGATCCTAATGCAACCTCGTGGCTTGGGTAGCCCTTGGGACCTCACGTTATCTGTGCGGATATCGGCCACCCCTTCACAGTACACCTGGGCTACAGATTTGTGGATCTGATGCTACTTGCTGAATTTAGTCCCTCTGAGTTGAGTGGGAAGGTAGAGAAGGTGTTTGTGTAGCCTACAGGGATAATGTTTGGGAGAATCTTTGCAATCCCTTTCATCAAAACACCCAAGATTTCACAACTTAAAACTTCAAAGTTGCTTCAGTTTGCAAGGCACTTTCGGAAATCACTAGCAGTCTTTTTAAAGCAACGTTCACCAAACACACAAAAATAGAATCGAAGCAGCCAGAGCTTAAGGGCAGTGGTGAAAATAAAGGACAGGGCCGCGGGGCACTCATCAGCTTTGCTGTGGCCACCCGTGCCCTGGCTTTCTGCTGCCCCAGATGGAGATGCTCTGAGTCCACTCTGCACCTCCTCCCTTCTCTATTGTGGCAGACCCTGGCCCTCTCGTCACCTGTCCCAGTGCTATCAGCTGCCTGTTGGCCCCAACCCTGTGCTGCTAGCTGTAAGTGCAGGTCTCAATACAAATTAGCCCCAGTGTGGGCAGGCTGAATGGCGAAACCTCTCCCCCAGTCGTGCCCCCTCCTGCTCTCTGCTTGTTTTTATCAAGCCCTCTTCACAGGCGCCAGCTGCCTCATTAAAGAGCAGCCTTTGTGTGGTGCTTCACCTGTACCCGCCCTCAGTGGTGGCTGTGAGCCCAATGGCCCTGCACGCGAGGTTGGCTCTGTCTGGCAGAGGCACGGTGCCCCAGAGCTTGGAGAATGGAGGGAAGTCTGGCAGGCGAGCCGGAGAGGTACAGCTTTCCTTCTTTCTCTCCTTGAGCAGTCGGAGAAGGGTCAGCCAGGGCTGTGCCGAGTTCAGGGTGGGTGCCAGGGATTCTCCCCAGGACGCCCCTTTGCAGGTCCTAGCGCAGAGGGCTGGGACTGAGGACGGGACCTTGTTCCAGTGGAGAACACCCAGGCAGGTGGGCAGCCAGACAGATCACCTGCCCAGCTGGGAAGCAGGTGAGCACACCAGGTAGACGGAGGGAGAGAGGAGGAAAACAGAACCAGGAGGACTTCCACGGGCTAGTGAAGGAGGAGGTGCCACCCCCCGGCCAGCTCCTGAGGCCACCTAACAAGACAACCCCTGCTCCTGCTCTGTGTCTACATCCTGGCAAAGCGCCGAGCTCACCGAGCCACTCATGGCTCTTCTCCTGACCAGGTCAAGCATCGGGCAGGCTATACCAATGTTCTATCTTTTCAAATTTATCTTTCTGTACTCCTGGCACCAGGGACCAGCCCAGCCATCTGTGCCTACTGTGCATGGCCGTAAACCATAAAGGGGCACTTAATTGCTGTGATTCCTGAGGTTCTGACATCTCTGCATGGCAAGAGATCAGTTTCAGAAATCTCAGAAATCTCCAGAGGCTCAGGTAATGTGGAAAGAAATTTTTCAAAAATTGTCCTCCCAATGCTCATGAAGGAAGCCCTGGGGTGTGCA
>NW_007726358.1:412257-416470 GCF_000696425.1 Galeopterus variegatus
CGGGCAGGCTATACCAATGTTCTATCTTTTCAAATTTATCTTTCTGTACTCCTGGCACCAGGGACCAGCCCAGCCATCTGTGCCTACTGTGCATGGCCGTAAACCATAAAGGGGCACTTAATTGCTGTGATTCCTGAGGTTCTGACATCTCTGCATGGCAAGAGATCAGTTTCAGAAATCTCAGAAATCTCCAGAGGCCCAGGTAATGTGGAAAGAAATTTTTCAAAAATTGTCCTCCCAATGCTCATGAAGGAAGCCCTGGGGTGTGCGCCTCCTCTTCTGCCACCCCCTGCCCACTGTCCTCTCTGGAAGCCCCTCACCTCTGCCCATGGCCCTCTCACTCTGGATGTCCTCCCGGGGAAGTATGTGCCGCACCAACCCCACCCCCTCCCACAGAGGCCCCCTACAGTAAAAACCTCGCTCTCTTGGTTGTAGGCCAACTTAATCCTCCAAACTTCTGTGGCACTTGGGCTGTTCCACAATTGACAAGGGTGCTGGGAAAGCCTGCCAGACTGTGGTAGTTTGTGTATATGTGTCTGTATGTGTGTGTGCACGTATGCGGGAGCGTATGTGTTTATGTGTACTCGTGTGTGTGCATGCATGTGTGTGCATGCGTAGTGGAGAGTGTGTATGTATGTGTTCACGCATGGTACAGTATTGTGCATGTGTACATTTGTAAGCATGTATGTGTGTGGTGGAGTATGTACATGTATGGTTGAGTGTGTCTGGTGGAGTGTGTGTGCATGTATGTATTTGCATATGTGCATGCTGGTGTTTGTGTATATGTGTGCATGTAAGTGTGTATGTGTGTGGTGGAGTGTGCATGTGTGTGAGAATATGTGTGCAGTGTGTGCATGTGTATGTGTATGCTGGTGTGTATGTGTGGGTGTGTATGTGTGTGTGGTAGAGTGTGCATGTGTGTATATATGTGCATGCATGCTGGTGTGTGAGTATATATGTATGTGTGTACAGAGTGTGTGCATGTGTGTATTGTGTATGTGTGTCTGTGGTGGAGAGTGTGTAGTGTATGCATGCATGCTGGTGTGTGTATATTTGTGGTGGAGTGTGTGCATGTATGTGTGTGCATGCATGCTGGTGTGTGGGTATATATGAGAGTGTGTGGTACAGAGTGTGTGCATTGTGTACGTGTGTCTGTCTGTGGTGGAGAGTGTGTATGTGTGTGTGTGTGTGCTGGTGTGTGTATATCTGTGGAGTGTGTGCATATATGTGTGCACGTGCATGCTGGTGTGTGTATATTTGTGGTGGTGTGCATGTATGTGTGTGTGTGCATGCTGGTATGTGGGTATATTTGTGTGTGGTAGAGAGTGTGTGCATGTGTGCCTGTGTGTGATGAAGCATGTGCGTGTTTGTATATGTGTGTGTGCATGCTGCTGTGTGAGTATATATGTGTCTGTGTGGTAGAGACTGTGCATGTGTGCATCGTGTATGTGTATCTGTGGTGGAGTGTGTGTGCCTGCAGGCTGATGTGTGTGTATATGTGTGTGTGCATGCATGCTGGTGTGTGTGTATGTGTGTGTGCATGTACGTGTGCATGTGTGCACTGTGTATGTGTGACTGTCTGTGGTGGAGTGTGTGTATGTGTGTGCGCATATGTGTGTGTTCACGTGTGTGCATGTGTAGTGGAGTGTGGGTGCACGTGCATTCAGTGAGCCACGGGGCAGGCAGGGGACCAGCATGCTTGGGCCGGAGCTCAGCTCAGATGCAGGCACCAGGGCCTGACTGGGGCTGCTTCATCTCAGGCCAAGTCCTTCAACAGCAGAAGCCAAAGGGCCAAACACTGGTGAAAAGCCCTGATGTGCTACTGCCTCCCCTCCGACTGCCATGGGGACATTAAGCCTTCAACAATCTGGGACTCTGAAGGCTGGTTCTTGGTTCTCTGCCTGGAAAAACAGTAGGCGAATAGTAAAACCTTAAATTCTAACATGTGTAAGTTATACATCTTATTTTCATTTTCAGTCCATGTTTCCCTCTGTAAGACATCAGGAAAAAATTACCGTCTGACTCCTAATATCTCAGTGGAGCATTTATCTCTCAGCTATGATAAGTGATCTTCAATATTTTTTTCCTTTCAGATTAAGAAACAAATTCATTTAATTTTCTTTATTGAATGTGCTCAGGCCTCCCCCCACCCTGCCTGAGTCTCAGGAAGCCCTGGGCTATTCTCCCCGCTCCTGGGTTAGTGGCTGGTCTTCCTGCTGTGGGGATGGGTGGGGCCCTATCTGGCATGGCCCTGCTCCTCGAGGCCTGCCGTGGTCTGTTCCTACCCATGGCAGAGTGACGGAGGGCAGCGGCCAGGCCTTTGGAACGTCCGGAGAGGTTATGCGGCCCAGAGTTGGAAGGCTGTAATCTGAACCTTATCTGAACTCCTTGGTCTGAAGGCCTGGTTTGGAGCCCTTGCGAGAACTGGCTGTCTCCCAGGCTGCCAGAACTGACGCTTCCTGCTCCCTATAACGGCGGCTGCAGCCTCTCCTTGGCCATCCAGCCGCCTCTTGTGTTCCTGCTGCAGCTGGGGTGGCTGAGTGGGAGCTGGACAGGGCAGAATGGCACCTCCCCTGGGTGCACTGGGAGGTCCATGGCACTGGGCTGGGAGTATGCGGAGTGTTCTGCCACCCTCCTCCAGGGCACAAGGTGGCCAAAGGTGGGTGTCGGCCCAGCACTCGAGACAGCTGCTCAGTCACCGATGCTGCAAAATACCAGGTGCTAACTGGGCCATATGGTTCAGTTGGGCTCAGTTGGGTGATTTGCTTTTTCCCTCATGCATTTCCATATTGCTTACCCTGTGAGCTTGGTGGCCAGGGATGCAAAATGCCACAAGAGCCACAACCTCTCTCTCAGGGTGAAGTTCCTGGATTCTATTCCTCCTTCACCCAGCAGCCAGCTCTTTTGCGTGGGTGCTTTGATAGAGACGCCTGACCCCGAAGACCTGAGTCCTGCTTCCACCTTAACTAGCTGTGTGACCCTGGGCCAGTCACCCCACCTCTTGGTTTCCTTAATCATGAAGAGGAGATAATAACCCTTGCTTTTCCTATTCTGGAGGGTTATTGGGAAATTCAGATTTAAAAGTGCATGAGAAATGTGTTAAAATTATATATGTGGAGTACAAATAACTCCCTGAGAAACATGTGGTGCTCATCTCCGGCATAAGGCATTGTGTCAGGCACTGAAGGTTACACAAAGAACATAGTGACACCATCTCAAGACACTCACACTCCAGCTGGGGAGGCCACATGCCAAGCTGACGATCACACAGTATGACCGGTCCTCTAACCAAGGCAGACACAAAGTAGAGAAGGTGTGTCTGGGAGCAAGGGCGAGGTTGCCTGACAATAAGCTTAAAAACGTAAGCTGCAGTCAGATCGGGAGGGCGGCCGCCCCATCCAAGACATTCAGCCTTCAGTGTGAGGGCACTAAGGTGCTGCCAAAAATTTCTAAGTCCCAGAATTACAGGATTGAGCTGGAGTTTGAAGAAAACTCTGGTGGCAGCGTGGAGGACAGAAACAGGGCATCATCACCGTCATCCTGCAAAGTGGGGCTGGGCATGGCCTCTCAGTTGTAGGAGCGACTGGCCTGCAGTTTTGAGGCTGGGGTGAGCCGCCTGTCGCTGATGACTTCCCTGGGCTTTGTCTCCTCTCGCTGTAGGGAGTCTCCAGTGGACTGCAGTGTTAGCAAATGCAGCAAGCTCGTGGGCGGAGGCGAGCCCAACTCCATGACCTACAACAGCTACATGGACGAGAAGAATGGCCCCCCTCCTCCCAACATGACCACCAATGAGAGGAGAGTCATCGTCCCTGCAGGTACTGGGAACCAGGCCACCTGGCTGGCATCCCCTTCCCCACTCTTTGGGGGCTAGGAGTTGAAGGCTAGGCCTGCCCCACGGGGCATCTAAACCTCACCTGGTATCCTGTTCTCCACAGAAGGGAAAAAGTGGGAAAGCTGCACATCTTACCTTGCTCCCCAGCTGCCCTCCAAGACAGTACCCCAAATGTCATCAGTCCCTGAGGTGCGAACTCCAGAAGCCCCACCCTCAAACAGACCCTGTCACAGACGGCATCAGTGGCTTCATGACCCTAAGGCAAATAGGGCAGAGACAAGGGTACCTCACCCTAAGAGGAGTTCTGTGAACTCCCAGATGTGGCCACCCTTGCCCTTAAGGAGCAGGGCAGCTACAGAGGTCTGTCCTTCCCTTCAGGCA
>NW_007726358.1:418306-419838 GCF_000696425.1 Galeopterus variegatus
CCCTCTTTGTACTCCCCCAGGCAAAGTCGAGCCTCTCCAGGCTTTGCTCTTTCGGGATCACACACTCCCCTGCTATAGCTACCAGCATGGAAAAGAAATCTTGAGGGACTGAGGGGTTGGGGGATCAGAGATCGTCTCTGGCAGTCGCTGTTATGGAAAGAGGGCAGAAGAGACCAGGCTGCTTGATTAACCCTCCAACCCTTAATGGGTGTTGAAACGCTCTTAAAAGGAACAGCAAACTGTCAGGCTTCAGTGGGTTGAGTTAATGATAGCAATAATAATGAAAATAGCATAAATTCATGTTAAATAGTTTTCAAAGCACTTTGCATAATGAATTCACAAGCTATGAATTTACTTCATTATTTTACCTNGTGGCCACCCTTGCCCTTAAGGAGCAGGGCAGCTACAGAGGTCTGTCCTTCCCTTCAGGCATGTACTTCCTGGCATCGGCTGGGTCCCACCTTTCCAAAATTACAGCCAGCTCTTTCAGTTTTAAAATAGAAATAACTATATTTAACAAAGGGAGCGCCTTAACACGTGTGCAACAAGTTATGTCATTATGTAAAAATAGCCTCTTTTTCCTAGGTATTGGTGCTGTTGGTTACAGAAAATAAAATCATTGTTCAATCCTTCAGTCCATTGGCTGGACACTCTGCCTCGGCACCAGCAGGCTCAGCCACCCGGACAGAAAGGGAGCTTGAAAACTGCCACGTGTAGACTCGGTGCCAGGTAGACAGAGCAGGAGCATGCAAAGCTTAAGCAAAGCGAATCACAGGGCAGGGATTGAAGCTAATCTCACCAAAATAACTTCACCAAAGAGGCCAAAGCCCTTCCATTTGTGCAGGCGTTAAGTGCAGTTGTGTCTGAAGGCAAAGGGTGTGACATCTCCTGAGGCCGTGCAGAGGAATCTGTTGGTTGGACTGTGATTTTGTAGTGGGCCCTCCTTCCTGGGCCCTTGTGTCTGTCTTCCATGGGAAGCTGTGTCTCACCACCTCCTAGGACCACAGCCATCCCTGTGTTCTTGGCCAAATTCAAGGTGGCAAAAGGGTGGACAGTGCAGGGAAGAGTGAGGCAGGAGAGGCTGGGGCTTACGGGAATTTTCCTGTACCTTATGGGACTTAGAACTGCTGTATGATCAGTTTTAAGTTCCTTTCTGCACAAGCCTATGACCTAACAAAGGAGGAGGAAGAATAGCTCCCATGTACCGAGTGCTTTCCAGATGCCAGGCACCGTGTGCAGGGCTCCGTCTGCAATACCCTGCTTATACCACTTAATGTTTCATCTCCCACCACCCTCAGGAGACCAGCTAGCCATGGTGAGCACAGGTGCATTTATAAGGTCCAAGAAAACAGCACTTTCTCCCTCCTCACCAAAAGCAAGCAGACAGTGAAGCTGTATTAAAACTGATACAGTGGGACCCTCTTTGTACTCCCCCAGGCAAAGTCGAGCCTCTCCAGGCTTTGCTCTTTCGGGATCACACACTCCCCTGCTATAGCTACCAGCATGGAAAAGAAATCTTGAGGGACTGAGGG
>NW_007726358.1:420813-434051 GCF_000696425.1 Galeopterus variegatus
GTTTTCAAAGCACTTTGCATAATGAATTCACAAGCTATGAATTTACTTCATTATTTTACCTATGGCTCGATCTTCAAGCATTATCCTCAGACAATTTGGCTTCCTCCAGCTCAGCCTCCTGGACATGAGGGAAAGTCTCATTGGGGCAAGTCCACAAATCAAGGCAGTAAAACATTAGTGGAATAACCAATTGAATTTACGATGGGATTTTAAGACAAATATAAATGAGGGCCCTAGTTATTCACCAGCTCCATGTTCAGATGGGAAGAAACTAGAACTAAATCATCCAGGAAGTACATTTGGAAGAGTTTAGAATAATCCAGAGTGGAAGATTTATAATTCATTGTGCTGTAGAGGTAGAGAAATAATATTGTGATAGAGCCTAAAGCAAGGGAAGAAATAATAAAATAAATAGCATATATGGTGTAAAATTGAATTTGAGGCCTTGGATACTAAAAGTGAGGACTTAGGAGATGCAAAGGATGAAATAATACGCTACATAATCCAACTCCCCTCAGGACATGCTTCTTTAGATTTACGAAAAGGTGCAAAATTATTCCCATTTATTACTGGTCCATGCCTAATTGCTCCTGGAGAGTAACAGAGTAAAACAAAGTAGGAGAGGGTTCCCAACACACACTTGTCCAATGACGCTTTAGAGGAGCTGGGTTCTGGCGTGAGAGTGGAGCACCTCCCAGGTGATTACGGCAGATGTGACACGGCAAGAGGAGAGGGGGCTTTGGGGGACCTACCTCTGCAACTTAATCAGTGCTGTGGACACTTCAGTTGGAACCTGGCTCAGAAGTTTACCAGCTACCAGTGATGAGACTGCGGGCAAGCGACTTCACCTTGTACGACTCCACTTTCCATCTGCGAAATGGGAATAACAAAACCCATTCTGCAGGATTTCCTTGATAAGGAAAAATAGGATGTGTGGAGAAGCCAGCATGTAGCAAGCACCTGCGGTCTGGGCTGTCACTAGTCATGGGTACTGGATTGTCAGTGTCACAGTTGGCACCAGCCTGTGACCAGGACCCCAAACTCTCCTCTGCCTCTGTCTGCCCAGCTGTAAGGTGTGAGTGAGACAACAGCACATTGTTTCTTTCCCCATGACCACTCCTAATCGTTCAAACCTGATTCCCACTTTTGCCAAGAGCCTTCACAGACTGTACAATGAGAGGGTAAGTTGGTTGAGAGGTGGCATGGGTATTCCTGCCAAATAAGGATGCTAAGAAGAGCAGGCCCAGAGGAAGTTGGAGGCAAACAGCCCACTTACAACAAAATGCTAGGTCCCTTCTCTCCAGGATGCCTTCCTTCCACGACTCTCCAATTTCACGCTATTCCCTTCTACTATGAGTCCTTTAACGACCACCACAAAATCCATTGCTTAGTTATGCGCTTTCCTACCTAAATGTTTCGTGGGGATATGGGCTTCTTGAGGGCAGGAGCCATGCAATTTTCTTCTACATTGAGCAGATTTAAGGTGCATATTAGTCCACTTCTGTGGTTTATAACAAAATACCCAGAAGTGGGTAATTTATAAAGAAAACTAAATTTATTGCTTACAGTTTTAGAGGCTGGAAGTCCAAAGTGCAGGGAACACATCTGGTGAGAGTCTTGGTGGTGGGGATAGTGACCCAGGGGACTCACATGGCAAAAAATGGCAGAGCAGACAGAGAGAGACAGCTCCTCCTTCACTCTCCTTTTAAAGCCCTCAGAACCATGCCCCTGGCCACCATTATTAATCCATTCACTACTGCACTGTCCTACAATCTAATCACCTCTTCAAGGCCTCACCTTTCAATTACCGTAATAGGATTTCTCACCCTCAACAGTTATAGTGGGGATTAAGTTTTGGGGGGACATTTAATCGAAGGGAAAGTGTTCATTGGATCCACCAACAATTGGTTGCCAAGAGAAGAAGAGATGGGTTCCAGACTGTGATAAGATATAAGGGCTCTACCTACTGTGGAACCTGTTGGAACTTATCACTCCAGCTCAAAGTGCGCCCCACACAAGATACACACACATCCCTCGCTGAGAAGGAATTGTGAGGGTCCTAGGATAGAGACGGCCTCAGTCCTCACGATATTTACATTCACTCAGGCTAAAAGTTTTCCTGCCTGTAACACTATTACTCATCTGGGTATTTAAGCACCCTGAAAATGTTTGGGGGATGATCTGGTAGAAATTTCAACACAGCTGTCCCCAAAAGGAGAAAATCCAGATTGGATGGATGTTAGAGACTAACACCACTGGGTTTTCCAACTGCACAGATGGATTTGCAGTAAAAGTGTATACACAGATTTTTTTTTTCTATAGCCATTTGAGGGATCCGTGTTCTTTCATGAAATCATTAATATTCTTAAAATACAGATGGTTTTCCTTTCCAGAGACATTGGTCCCTGGATCTGTAGAACTGTGTTTATTTTCCTTTTGATGCCACCATTTCTCAGGCAAAGGTTTCAGTTGCCCTCCAAAACCTTTAAAGAGTGTCCTGTCAGGATATATAGGGAGGCAGCTGAGAACCTCCCCCACGCCCCCACCCAAACAGTGCTAAGTGGCTCAGGCAGCACCAGAGGCGGTGGAGCCAGGCGGGGGTTCTGGGGGGCCATCTGGAAGGGAACTGGCTTTCCCAGAGACAGAGAGGGAGGGAGAGAAATGCAGAGGAGGAGGAGGGAGGGAGGCTGCCCGGCCAGCCCCTGTGTGGGGCTGGGGAGCCCTTGCTAACAGCGTCCTGTCCTCCCCGCTGCAGACCCCACGCTGTGGACGCAGGAGCACGTGCGGCAGTGGCTGGAATGGGCCATCAAGGAGTACGGTTTGATGGAGATCGACACGTCCTTTTTCCAGAACATGGACGGCAAGGAACTGTGTAAAATGAACAAGGAGGACTTCCTCCGAGCCACGTCGCTGTACAACACGGAAGTGCTGTTGTCGCACCTCAGTTACCTCAGGGAAAGTAAGTGCCCCAGGCCACGCCAGGGCTGCAGGAGGCTCCCCGGCCGCGCTCCCCCGCGGAGCCGCCAGGGGGCGCAATTCGGTGCGCTGCTGCAGGGGCTACTGGCCCAGGCCACGTGGGCTCCCGCAGACCCTGCCCGGGGCAAACCCAGTCTTGAGGTGTCAAGAGAAGTAAATTGAGGAATGGAGAAAAAGTAGGGGGCTGTGACCTGGGGCTGGGGTGGGGGTGTCTGCCAGAGGCTAGTTTCACTCTCCACATGAGAACCTCTTTCCAGAAGCTACTGCCACCTGGAATTATACAGAGATGGATGCCCTGGTTGGTGTTCTCCTAAGCAACGATTTGAAGTTCCTACAGGAAACTCTGTGTTAGTGAATTTGGGGTTTAAGGCTTTGAAAATGTACGTATTAACCTCCTATCCTTGGGGTCACTCTGGAACCATCTAACCCCACCTTACAGGGCTGCGACCTGCACAATTTCTTACTGAGCAGGGAGAGCGGCCAATGCTACAGGTGTGTAGGATCTGTTGCAAGCCTTCTCCCAGTACAGCAGGAGAACGAAAAGAGCTTAGGAAAGAGAGAGCTTAAGAAAGCAAGCGGGCAATCATCCAAAGGATTTATCCAATACGAGGTTCCTTAGCACCAGGCGCCCATCAGTTTGATGTGAATTTCATTTGATGTGAAATGCACACAGAGCAAAGGAATGGAATTCATTTAGACCTGCTGATAACCTCAGCTTTAACTCTTCACCAGAAATCCAGGCCAGGTGGTATATCAGTGCTACCTGCAGGTATGGAAGGGTTGTTGTGTGGCCTGCAAAGATGGTGCTAGAATCAGGGAGTCAAAGCCATAGGAAGACAAATTTGGCTCACTTTACGCAGGGGCTTGCTAACTAATAGTCAGCCCATCCAAAGACAGACGGACAGCCTCAGGATTTGGTGTTAGCTGAAAATGGCCAAGGCTTGCTGGGAGTCTTACAAGAGTTAAACTTTGGGAAGGTGTTTGATGATTTTAGGTCCCCTTCAAATACTGAGATCCTTGGACAGCATTGAAAAGGTTAAAAAAAATTTTAAAGCCTTCGGACGTATCCTGCGGTGCCTCTCGGCTCTCTGGTCGCCCATCCAAGGTGTCTGGTAACCCGTGGGGGAGAGTGGATGATGCCGTGTGTGTTAGCACCAGAGCAATGACCTCATGTCTGAGTCTTGCTGCAACATGAGGTCAGCCCAAGAAACAGCAACTTCAAAAAAGGGGGCAATGTTCCACCCACTTTTTCTGAGCTTTGGAAAAATTAGCATTTTCTAATGATGTCTATTTCTCAGACTTTAAGTGTTTGTAGAATTAAAAAAATAAGAATCTTTGAACAGAGTCCTGCAATGATCTAGGCAGGGCAGGAGGTAGAGGCAGGCACAGAGAGGTTGGGCATGAGGAGAGACCAGCAAAGCAAAGCACAGGCCAGTTCTGCCTTTTCCGCTTCTCCTGGCGTCCGCTGGGCCCAGGACCCCCAACCCCCTTTCTTCCTTTGCTGGAGGAGAAATGATAGCAGCAGCATGGACAGCGCACTCTGAATAGTTAACAGGCCCAGTAATTGGGGCTCCACGGCAGGTGCCCTTGTTGGGAAAACGTTCAAGTGCATTGTGACTCCACGTGGGGAAAGCCTTTCGTACCATGTCACCCCAGGCCTTGCTTTCTGACCAGTCTGTTAAACAGCTCAGGTCTTGCTAGCACTTTCTGTCACCAAAGAACCTGAGTCACAGACACTAAAGTGAGACACTTGCTGCCCAGGAGGCCCAGGAATGTGAGAAGGTGACCATTGGTGACCATTGGGGAGACTTTCTATTGCAGGAGACCAGATAACAAGGGCTGAAGCCCTGAGCAGGTGAGGAAAAGTGGAGGTGCAGAGTTGGGTATTTGGGGGTAAAGTACGGCAAGAAAAAGTGAGGATTGCTTCTTTCTTTTTAAGAATATTTGTAGATATTAAGGAAGATGACCCCAAAGCAGTAAAAATGTGAAGTTTCCAGAAAGGCGCTTATTAGCAGAGCAAATTTCCAGAATTGAGAGGAGGTGGAATCAAGCACATACATGGAAGGCTGGCAAAATGCAGAGCAGATTTCTAGAACCAGGAGGATGGCTGAATAACAGGACATCGACAAGACACAAAGTTGGTGCCGTTAAAATGATGATTGTGAAAAACCACGAGAAGGGCTCATGATGCAAGGTTGGGTGAAGAAGCTCACTCTAAAGTGTTCTGTGCATTGATATAAAAAACGTCTGCCCGAGAAAGCAAAGATGAGACTCGTTGTATTAAGTGAAAAAGAAAAAAAAACTTGCCCCGACATAGTATTATAATAGCCTTTTGAGGACCTAAAGCAGTCCACTGTCAGGGAAAAAACTTTTTGATTCCTGCTTCTTTGGGACTGGACCTTGGGGGTCCAGCCTCTGGGACCCTCTGGCGTTGGGTGGCGCTTGGCCTCTGAGATGCCTGCAGGAGGCCATGTGCTGGCCACGGTCGGCTCTACGGATTGCTGGGGACTTTCTAGTGCCGACCAGCATGGCTTCACACACGTTATTTTTTCTTCAGACTGACTTCCAGAGCATGTTTTGTGCTTAGGAGGGAGGCAGGTGCTCCGGGAAAGGGGTCGAGGTGACCGAGTGGGGGCAAGGAGATGGGGTTTAACTGCTTGTGCTTCGTCTACCCGTTCTTTGTCGGGGGAGGGGCTGGGGCTCAAACATTTCCACTTTGGCAAGAGGTGGAAGGAAAGCAGCTGAGATCCTCACCACCGATGGGGGAAGTACTGTCGACAAAGGAAAGCCAGCAGAGGAGAACCGGAGACCTGAGCCCGTGGATTGTTGCAAATCAGAAGAGCCCACATTGGTGGTGCTTTTCTGATCTGATCTTTCTGGACTTTAGTAGAAAAAATGGAAAACTTGTAGGATAAGAGTTCTGGCATCAAATTTACACTTTCACAAAAGGAGCTTGACTATTCTGCTTGTCTGGGAGAGGCGCTATAATTTTACAGTTTAAATGCCACATTTAAAATTTTGAAATGTATTTTCCAGGGCAGAGAAGAAACATCAATGTCCTGAGCCCCTCTATACCCTGGTGGCCTGGTGTGTTGAACTTATCTAGCCTGCCCGGAGGTTGGGGGGTGGGGAGGGCTTTGATCTCCATACCTGGGCATGTCAGCTGTCCCAGGCAGAGTGGCTATGTAACATCACCCATACTTGAAATTCCAGGAGGACTGTGTGGGCTGGGTCTGGCAAGGGTGCCTACAGTACTTGGGGTCATTCTGAAGTCTCCTGGGGGAACACAAGGCTCAGGCTGGCATCTGCCGGGTGTCGTTCACCTTATATAGAGAGGATGCCCCCTTGTGGTCACCATATCGACAACTATTTATAATCCCCATTTTAATGCCAAAGCAACTGAGTCCTGGAAAGCTTCAGAAATTGGTTCAAAGGTGTCCATCTAGTGGAGAGCATCTGGTATCTAAGACTCAGGGCTCTTCAGTCCCAGTCTGTAGCGGGCCCCCAGGCTCACACTGCTCAGGTGTCTACCCTGGTGCTAGATGCAACCGAACCTGTGACACTTGTCTCCAACCTGTCTCCCCTGGGGCCTCCACAGTAAGGGTCAGGCCACTTTCCCCGCAGCATTTTCTGTTTCTATTTGTACCAAGAGATAAATGCTTTCTAAAAACTTTCCTCTGCCCTCTTGGAATGAGGCAGATTAAGCAAACCTATCACCACACTAACCCTATCCTTCTCTCCTCCCCATGGCACCCCAAACCCCAGACCTGACAGGCGGCCCCGCCAGTATCTCTCTCAGACACACACCGTTAGGCAGAGGCCATGCACTGAGGGCACAGGCTGCGGGAAGTGAGATTGGGCCTGGCCTCCAAGGAAGTGAGGGCCGTCTGTTCCCAGCTGGCAGTTCAGGCTCAGGGCCACTGGGGGGAGTTTGGGGATGTCTGGGAGCCCAAAAGGGCCTGCGTGGGGGTGACTGGAGGCCAAAGAAAAGGCTTTTTTTGTTTTACAAACAATTTGGGTTTGTATGTCTATCCAGATCTGACCTGGGAAATATACTAAGAAACTGTTTTCAAACAGTGTCAGCTCAAGAGCATGAAATATATTGTGTGAGAGGGAGACCACTGAAAAGTATCTATCTTGATTCCCATTTTTAATTTAAACTTAATGGAAAGCACATTTCGTGTTTTGTGGTCTTCCCACCTGCAACCTCAGATGGTCGGGCAAAGGTGATGGGCCTGGCAATTAAGCTGGTGAAGTATTATCCCTTCCAGGCCTGGGGTTGGACCGGTAAAGGAGACCAGGATTCCAGCAGAACAAAAGGCCAGCTTTCCCTGGACCCGGTAGCCAGCCAGGCCTGTTGTTTAGAGTACAGAGCCTTACTCCACCCCCCACCCCCACCCGCACACTCAGCCAGAGAAAGCAAGACCAGACTCAATGGCTGGCTGCGAGGGGCGCCGGGGAATTCTATGGCAACAGCGAGGCAGGAGACAAAGGCTTTGGACGGGGACCCTTGTCTCCCTGCTCCAGGTGTCCCAGATGAAAAGCAGGTTAGGTTGAGGGAATGTCGAGCTGAAGAAAGCCTGATTGTGGGGCTCTACCCCACACCTGCAAAGCTTCACTCTGCTCATTTCGGATCCCAGACATTGCTGGCAGTGGGACTCAAAAGTGGAAAATCATTTTTTCCTTATGCTTTTACTGTAGGAAGGCCATTTCATTCTCAGCAGCAGCCACCACATGTTTTTTTAGAGCAAAAAGTGCCCCAGATAGATATACATGTATGTATCATATGTACAGATGGTCTCTGATTTTACCGTGGTTCAACTTCTGATTTCTCAATTTCAGGATGGTGCAAAATTGATACACATTTAGTAGAAGCCTCACTTCAAGCACCTATATACAACCGCTCTATTTTTCACTTTCAATACAGCATTCAGTAAATTACATGACACTTTACCATAACATAGGCTTTGTGTTAGATGATTTAGGCCAACTGTAGGCTAATGTAGGTGTTCTGAGCACATTTAAGGTAAGCAAGGCTGAGCTAAGCTCTTTGTTAGGTTAGGTGTATTAAATGCATTTTAGACACAGTATTTTCCATTTGCAAAGGATTTACCGGGATGTAACCCCATCATAAGTTGAGGAGCATCTATGTGTGTGTGTGTGTGTGTGTGTGTGTGTATATATATATATATATATATACTTTTTAATTGAAGTATAACATACAGAGAAAAGCAAAAATCAGAAGTGCACAACTTGAGGAATTATGACAAAGTGAATCCACTCCCTCTTACAAACACCCCCAGGCCAAGGAGTAGAATCGAAGCCCCCGTGCCATCTCCCCATCACCACCATCCTGTCTCCCCAAACACAACTACCTTCCTGCCTTCCAACACCATAGGTGAGTGTTGCCTGTGTCTTCGATTTAGTAGGGAGGCTGCAGGGTCTGCTGGGCTGAGGACAGGTTCTATAGAAAGACTGAGATGGGGATCCTGCCTGCTGCACTGGCCGGCTGTGTGGTCCTGAGCAAATGACTAAGCTTCTCTGAATGTTGAGCTCCTCATCTGCGAAAGGAAATAATGTGATACTGGCTTTGCATAGCTCGTGCAAGGATTAAGGGAGACAAGAAAAAGTGTCTGGCACACCATTCGTGGCTTCTCCCTTCTCCGTTGTGGCACATCCCCTCCATCTGCTCTGAAGAGCTGGTGGCAGAAAAGACTAGGCACTCAGCAGCACGTCAGGCCAGCTCAGGGTCAACTCAGAAAGCACCACCAAGCAGGAGAAAGAAATCCAGAGCCACAGAGGTTCCCGTAAGAACTGTACTGTGCCACCCTCTGTGGCCTGGGGAACTGGTTAAACAAAAATCAGAGAAGAGAGGGAATGCGGGTCCCTGGGGAGAGAGGTTACATGCCCCTAGCCAGCCCCTCCTTGGGGGAGGCTGCCTCTCCTTCTTGCAGTGAAACTTGAACCAAGAACAGTCTTCAGGGCAAAATCCTTCTCCTAGGTTGCCATGAAATACATATTTCATGCATGCTTTGGAGGGGTCAGACGACCCTTTCTGTTGGCTTTCTGGGAGTTTCCTGTGGAATTCATGTGTGCCCAAAGAAGAACTTTCACCAAGGGGGAAATTTAATAAATGTGGTTTATCTAAGCTTCGTGCTCTCAGCTAAATCTGCACTAATGACTCAGGCAGTCTGCTCCTCAGAGACCATCATTTTTCTTTATTTGCTCCAGCAGTGAGGTTTCAGCCTGAGGGAGAACATGTCAAGGACAGAGAGGCAGGCATTCTTGATCTGACTCCTGAGATTTTTTTTTTTTTTTTTTTTTTATTCTCCTGTAACATTTGGTTCCATTTTTTAACCTCCTTCTAGCCATGGAGGATTATTTCTTATTGCAGCAGAACCCATTCATAACTCTAGTTCCAGAAGACAAAACTAATGCTTTTTCTTTTTAAGGTTTTTCTGAATGTAATTGTGTCTATAGATGAAGGGATATAAAAATAGCAATGACAACAGCTATTATTTATTGGACACTTATTATGAGCCAGGGTTTGTTCTGAGTACTTTACCTGCATTATTTTACTTAATCTTCACAACGGCCATAGTAAGTAGCTATTGCTATTAGCCCATTTTACAGATGAGGAACCTGAGGCTCAGAGAGAAGAGCTAAATTGACGGAGGTCACAAAGTTAGTCAGTGGTAAGAGGCAGGTCTAATTTTAAATGCTCATTTGCATCATAACATATTAAAATGAAGCTGTCCCCGCCTCATTTTATCACTGATATTCTTGAGAATGGACTAACCAATGTAGCTGGTTCTTGGATATTATATTCATGTGGCTGTCCTGTTTCTCAGATGGTATCCACATACCCACACTCTGGCACACAGCAGTCTCCATCCCACCCCCGCCCCTGCCTTGTTCTCGGCTGGATCTGTTTCAGAGCTAGAAGTAACAGTCGCCCAGGCCGGCAGTCCTGCGTTGTAGGCAGCTGGAGGAGGACTCTTAGGCGATGCTGCTCCTCCCCATCCAGCCTGGCAGGCACACATTTCCTCCGAGGCACACAACCAAACGCCCACAGCTGGGTGAGGCAGCAGCTCCACTCCTGCACCTCTTCCATGACTGGAGACTAAAAATAGCAGCGTCTGACAGCCCGTCCCCAGCGCTGGCCTGGCACCCATCTCAGCCCATTGGCCACAGGGAGCAGGGAAAAGGGTTGTTTAGAAAAATTTTCTTAGCCTCAAACACATGAGTTGAGCTTTTGGTGTCTTTTGTAAAAGCAGATCCTAGCCCTAGTTTTGATGGCTCTTTAAGATTTCCTGAGAAGAATCTCAAGAAGAATCACAAAAAATGCTACATTTTACAAAATAAAACTCTTGAATTCACTTTAAACGCAGGAACAAATCTAGTTTTAGGAAAGAGGGAGAATGTGTTTTATGTGCAACAACACAGCAAAAATGATCATTCCTTCCAAATGCCTGGTACAGAATAGATACGCACTGAAGTTTACTTATAAAAGATTTTTTATCAGCACTTGGGGAAAAATTCAGTGCATTACTCTTCAAACAGTTGTTGGCAAAAGGAGGCAAAAGTTCCTGTTTGGAGTCCTACCACCACACCCCCCTTCCCGACTTCCAAAACTCCCTCCACCAACAAGGCAAATCCAAGCAGCTCACCCCCACCTGTAAAAGGACCCGATGTACTCAATCCAGAGGCCATGAGAGCAAGACGGAATGGCACCAGCTCCTCCTCAGGGCGGGACAAACTACTCACGGCGGCTCAGAAATGGCCGAATCTGGCTCATGGACAAAAGAAAACAAAAACTAAGAAAAATGTGCAGCACGGACTGCATGTTGCCTCTGAAGCCTAAAATATTTCCTATCTGGTCTTTAGAGAGAAAGTTTGCCAGCTCTCACTCTAGTTCAACCCCTTCATTTTTCTGATGAAGAAATCAAAGTCTAGACGTGTAAAGTCACTAACCCATGGTCACATGGTGGGTGGGTAACAGAACTAGAACAGACCTGGGTTTACTGAGTCTGAGTCTTGCGTTCCCACCAGCACTTCAGAACGATCAATATGGCAGCTCGGGGGCACGGCCTTGGGCCCCACCAGACGTCTTTCCTACCTCACTCTGACTCTACCTCCCAAGGCCATTGCCAAGGCCATTGCAGTCCTGCATGATCGGCTCCGAGCAAATGGATTGCATTAGCTTTCTGTTTCTCTCCTCTGTCCCTCTTCCCTTTTCCCCATCTCTTCCCCTCCCTACTCCCTTCTCCTGCCATCTCCTGCTCTTGATCTCAGAAGGATGTTTTGGTTATAACCTGTTTTTGCTTTGCCTTTCAGGTTCACTGCTGGCCTATAACACAACTCCCCACACAGACCAATCCTCACGACTCAGTGTCAAAGAAGGTGAGTTGTCTCAGGAGCTGAGAATTTTCTTCAGTAGCAGTCATGACACAGTCCCATACCGTTAAGACTGATGTGCAAAACTTCAGTCTGTGCCCCCTCCTCCTTGTTCCATGCAATTTTTTCTAGCATACAAAACAAGAAGCCACCTGTGCCACTAGTTGCAAAAATACAACAAACAAGCTTTTAAAATGTCTTGTAATAATATCATAAAGATATAACTTGAAGTTGTTATTCCATGAAAGAAAATGTGTTGCTCTTAGAATGAAGTAGATACTGCTTATTTTCAGAGCTGAAAGTTGGGGGTTTTCTCTGCTGAAGGTAATGAAATGAAGATTTTCAAGGATTTTAGCATGTCCACCTCTTAAGTTTTTTTTCCTAACAAAGTTTAGCGATGTCAATTCATTTTTAGTGGTGGTTTAAGGATTTTGTCTGGTTTGGTTTGTTTGGGTTGAAACAGAAAGAAACCAGTCTCAGCAAATGATTTTTGCCAATGAGGATTTTAGCAAATATCACATTAACATTTGTCAGCATCTTTATTTCGGAAACAACATCATGAGGATTGGTCCAGATACTGTGTTAGATTTTAGGCATTTAAACAAATGAACAAGTCATGGTATCTGGTTTAAGGGAGGAAAAAACGTGAACAAATAATTATTGGAACCATAGAGGGAGTAAAAAAAATCTTCTCACGGCAGAAGAAAAATTTCCATAGAGGAGGGGACTTTTGAGTGGGAACTTGAGGAATGACAGGGGTACGGCAGGCATTCTCTCATCCCTGGCTCTCTCTCCTTCCCTAACATTTTTTTTAACTCACACCTTGCACAGTATAGAATGCAGGTGGCGGTTTTCAGCATCAGTTGCATACAGTGTAATGCAGCATAACGTTTCAGGGAAACTTAAGGCTCTTCTGAGGGACGAGACCATTTGGTTCAAAATCCTCATGGGGTGTGGAAGAAACAAACCCAAAGACCCTACATGTCTTGCCCAAAGTTACACCTTTGATCACATAGGACTTTGCATTTCCTGTTAACAATTTTATAGTTTGATAATGACCAGAACATTAGTAGAAGAAATACACAACACATTAATCCGCTTTTAAACCTAGTGTTTTTCAGTTGCTTCCTTCTCTCCTGCGCCGCCCTGAGCCAGTTCTGTCTCTGCTACGCTTTTGCCTTTCCAAGTCAAATTTGTTGAATGTTGCTATGAAAATTGAAGTGGTATTGATTCATTCTAGTCTGAGCCACATTTTACTTAACAACCTGTTTTAACATCATGTTGTAAATGTCTGTGAGAGAGAAATTTCATTTTAGTGACAAACACCTTAGACCGTAGGTCAGGGCACTGTTGAACCTCAGTTTCCTGTCAAACAAAGGGGCTGAACTAAATCAGCAGGAGTCAAGTTCCGATTCTAAAGCTCTTGGCTTCTAAGGAGATGACCGGGCAGCACAGCCGGAGAGCTGCGCCTCCATCCAGAGCCGCTCTGCTTTGATTTGTTTTATATATTGAGTTTCATTCCATTTGCAGCTAGGGATCTGCTTCTTGGAAGGAAGGAACAGAGAGAGAAAGGGAAGGAACCACGGAGGGAGAGAGGGAAAGAGGAAGAGAAGGAGGGAAGGGAGGTGCCTTTAACCTCTGAATTGCTGAATTAGGATCCTTACAAGTTCCTCCGACTCTGCAGGTTACAGCTTGCTGACAACATCAGAATTAACCAGGGAGGCTCGGGGCCAGAGCCAATGGGAGATTTTGTGACACTGGGCTTAAAATACAGGTTTTAGTTTAGACACAGGTTTATCTAAGGGGAAAGGTGTTGCTAACCAGCTCCTTCCTCCTTGGGGCCTTAGCCCTAGCCCTCTCCTCTA
>NW_007726358.1:434817-435590 GCF_000696425.1 Galeopterus variegatus
AAGTTCCTCCGACTCTGCAGGTTACAGCTTGCTGACAACATCAGAATTAACCAGGGAGGCTTGGGGCCAGAGCCAATGGGAGATTTTGTGACACTGGGCTTAAAATACAGGTTTTAGTTTAGACACAGGTTTATCTAAGTGGAAAGGTGTTGCTAACCAGCTCCTTCCTCCTTGGGGCCTTAGCCCTAGCCCTCTCCTCTACCTTCCATACTGCATTTCTTCCCCTGGCCCCTTTGTGTTTGGGGAGTGCATTTGTAATGCTGCGGGCTCATTCAGGCTTATTGCAGGAGCAGCTTGCTCTTGCTGGGTAGGAACCCCTCTTCTGAGATGAATTAACTGTAGTATCCAGGCAAACACACGCTGCCAGGGCCTCATTCAGGTGGTGCCGGGCATTTATCTCCCAACCTCGGCCCTGGCCTCTAGAGACGATTAAGTCTGCGCTTTGCAGGTGCGTCTTTTGTCCCCAGTAAAGCCCTCCACTTGAGCTGTCTTGTTCTTCTATCGCCTTCCCCAGGCGAGATGGTCTGAATCTGTCTGAACGGACCCATCCCCATCGTGCCACAAAACAAAGTACATTAGCAAGACAAAGCTACCCAGGATCCTCTCTCTCTCTCTCTTCTGCCCTACTCCCCACCTCTCTCTCTCTGCACTACTCTAACAGCTATCTTTATTTTTTTTAATATGAAATGGAAAAAGAAAGAGAAGACATCACACAACCTTGGCTCCATCGTTTTTGAATAACACACACACATAGCCCCAAAGAAACCCAGACA
>NW_007726358.1:436371-437625 GCF_000696425.1 Galeopterus variegatus
TGTGTGTGTGTGTGTGTGTGTGTGTTCTAGAAAGGGCAGGTGCTGGCATCATGCACAAAGGAAAGAAGTTGAAGACACGATGCCTATTAATGTGTCTTCAAAGCACTTATCGAATTAGAATGCCTTTTTACTTTAAAATGGCATAATCGCACTTCCAGCTTGTCTCTTGAAAATGGCTGCAATTTCTAAGGGTTATTTGTGCCCAGGATAGATTTTAAAAATTAGTTTATAACAATCTGTAAGCCCCTTTAAACTAAATATTCTGGGACGTGGATTGGACACAGCTAGAGCAGTTATGTTCTCTCGACCCTTAGTTATCAAGGCTAACGCACTTAAAAAAATAAATTAGGATGGAAGCTATTGTTATCCACTTACAATAGCAGCCACAACTGTCATCTATAAAGGATTCTGGAATACATCAGACACTTTTGCACACTTTGCTTTTGAGACTTGCAACATCCCCGTGGGGTAGATATTATTGTCTCCATTTTGCAGACAAAGAAACTGAGGTTCAGCAATATTAAGTGGCCTCTGATGAGCACACACACAGCTTGTCAATGACAGAGCCAGGACTCAAACCCAGGTTATAAGATTAAAAGTCCTTCGCTGCATATGGTCTTCCTGGCAAATACAGCCTTTCCCTTCTAGCTGCCTTTCACAAAACTAATACCTTACCTAGCCTAAATGTAATTGGGGGCAGAGATCTGAATTTTTTTTACATTATTTTGCTCTGTCCCTGCAGTTTTCCCACTATCATCTCCATCTTCATCCCCAAACTGTTTTCTTATCCAAAGATGAACTCATACACAACCTCTGCTTGGCACCACCCCTTAGTCCTGACTGCACAGAGAATCACCCGGAGAGCTTTTTAAAATACGGATGTCCCAGGACAAACACTGTATGACTCCACTTAAATACGAGGTAACTGGAGCAGTGCAATTCGTAGAGACAGCAAATAGTGGAGTGGTGTGGCCACCGGGGCTCAGGGAAGGAGGGTGGGGAGTTAGCGTTTAATGGGTACAGAGTTTCAGAGTTCTAGAGTTGCGTGGTGGTGACACTCGTGCGTCAGTGTGAACGGACTTGATGCCATTGAGCTGTACTCTTAAAAATGGTTTAAATGATAAATTTTATGTTATGTATATTTTACTAACATTTTAAAAATACAAATTAAAAAAAATACTGATGCCCAGGCCCCAAACATGACCAATAAATTCAGAAGCTTCAGGAGGGACTCCTGGGCATTGGATTTTTTTT
>NW_007726358.1:438580-439871 GCF_000696425.1 Galeopterus variegatus
TTTTTTTTAAAGCTCTCCAGGTTGCCCTTGTAACCTGCAGCCCAGCTTGTGAAGCCCCGTTTCCTAGTGCAGATGCAAAGTAGGAAGTGGGAAGGGAGACCCGTCTCAGAGCTACCCACGGTGTTCTTGCAGATATGCTGGGCAGTTGATCTTGCCCTTGCCTGGTCCCGACTAGTCCTACAAAAGGAACAGCAGGACCTATTGGTATATTGATAAAGGTATAGTGAGTGAAGGGACCATATGATCATGATTCGTTCTTTTCATCACTGTCATTGATGATGTAATTATTATTGATTTTTGACAACTTTACATCAGTATAGCAGCACTTCACATCTCAGAAGAAGAAATTCCTTTCTTCTGTGCCCTTGTTCAGTCCTCTAAAGAGCAGATATGGTATTAGTAACTTGATTTTACAGGGAGGATGCTGGGCTTCTAGGAGTTGGGTGGTCTTTCCAAGTACCTACAGCTCTGGAGCCAGGGCTACCTACTGTCCATGCCGTGTTCTCTCTGCTCCAGACTGCAGACACAAGTGTGCCTGCCCTGGTCACCGGTCAGAGCCGCACTTTGGTTTTCTGGGCAGGTCCTGCCCTAGGGCTCTCCCAGTGTGTCCGGGGACTGGCAGCATGCAAGAACCAGCAGACCTCTTCTTCACAGCTGCCTTGCATGCCTAACCCTCATTTCCTTAGATCCTCATCCTGAATCTGTTTAAATACCTCTGGCTCTCCTAAACACAGAGGATATTGAGCTCCTTGTTTATTAACTCCTGGATCTCATAAACCTATCAAGGGCCTGTGGAGCATTGAGCTTCCAGCCCCAGCCTGGGAAGCCTTTCAGGAACTGTTGCTGAATGCAAAAACCGAAATCCGCGGCCCACTGCTGGTAGATGATCTGCCTGTGGAGTCGCCATCTCCAGCAGTTGCCCAGGCTCATGGATAAAACGTCTGTCTGCTTCCACACTGAGTGTGGAAAAGAGGGCAGAAACTACCTTTCTGTGTCCTTTGTGTAGTGAAATGCCTAACTGGTGCTGAAGACCATGCTAATGAGGGCCCTGCTCTCTCAAGGAGGTTTCTGATGGCAGCGCTGTGCACATAGTGACAACTGCTTTGCTGCAGCCCTTTATTAAAGTTTGCCCAGCATTTTCCCATCCACTATCTTATTTGTGCCTCACAGGAAGGGCTGTATTATTATTATCCCCATTCTATAGATAATGAAAACAAGGCACAGAGAGGGGCCTAGAAGTCACTCGGGTAATAATAGTAGTAAATTATTATAGTAAAAATTGTAAAAAAAA
>NW_007726358.1:440999-441407 GCF_000696425.1 Galeopterus variegatus
TTGATTTAAGAGGTCATAGTGAAAGATGGAAGCCTCTAGAAATACCCAGCATGATAGAGCTGGAAAGAGATATTGGAACAAAGGGAAGGGGTAGACACTAAAGAAACAAGTGTGTACAGGTCTCGGGGATATGTGTGGGGACCAAGGGCTGGGCTGCGTGAGTTTTTAGGTTGACTTTTGGGGAAGGGAGCCCAGGTGAGTCCTTGTGGGAGCAGCCAGGGACTCGATGTATGGCGTGGTGTGAGGAAGAGAGCCCTGGGCAGGACTCAGAACTGGAAGACTGAGTACAGTGAGACGTTGTGTCATGAGACAGGGAGCTCAGCCGTGGAGCCGAGAGCCGGGGATTTGCTGCAAAATGGTCAGGGCTGGGGCTGGGCGGGGAGTGGAGCTGAAAGGGGATTGGCCAGG
>NW_007726358.1:441858-444326 GCF_000696425.1 Galeopterus variegatus
GAAAATGTGGATGAGCACGGGTGTCTGTCCCTAGCACTCTGTACTAGGGACATGTGTGTGTCATGCAGTGGAGGGGACCCACGTGTCTGTGCGGGGGACAGGCAAGCGCAGCACTCCGTGTGGACATGGGCCGTGTGTGTGTGTGTGTGTGTGTGTGTGTGTGTGTGTGTGTGTGTACGCTGCCTTGTATAGCCTAGCATATGGCGTGTTGGTCTGGACTGTGTGTACCTAAGGAAAAGGCCTGTAATACTGTGAGGTCACCTCCTGTTAGTTTTGGGAAGAAAATAACATCTCTTATGTAGCAGGTTGTGTGGCTCCACAGCCTGCCTGTGGCAACCAACATGCACTTAACATTCGAGGGTCTCACCAAGACCTCATGGGAGAGCCTGTTAAGAACTTCGTCATTATATGTTTTACCTTTATGTTGAAATACCGATAATCCATTTTTAGCAAAAGCAGGGGCGATTGCTGGATGTGTTTGTGACCATTTGTGTGCCATTTCTGTGGTCCAAAGGCAAGATTTACGATTATAGAATGGACAGTAGCTTGCTCTCTCCATTTTATTTTTTAAAATTGCTTTCCTTTGAAATTCCAGAGTTAACATTTTGTCTGCTTTCTATCTGACCCTCTTTGGAGAGTTGCATGTTTTTTTTTCACCAGAGAGAGATTAAGAGAGAGAAAGAGACAGAGAGAGAGAAGGATTGGGGAGAGAGAGAGAGGGGAGGGGGGAACTAGAAACAAAGAATCGTTGTCTCTAAACTGTAGCAAGCAGGAAACCCCAATCCCGAGGGAATTCAGCCAGCCAGCCCTGTCCCGGAGTCAGACTCCAGCTCTCTGAATTCAATTTGACAGCTCGTCTGGGACACTTTCTAAGTAACCATTATCCTTCCTTTCTCTAAGTAAAAGAACTGTTATTTCTTTCTGTGGGTGCACTGTGTGCACGGTTATTGCACACGTGTGGGTTAGTCGGTGACTAGGACTCACTTTCTCTAAACTATTGGAAACAGTTAGCCTGTTTCCTAAGACACGTGTAAATTTATTCCGGGATAATGAGGCAAATGACTTCAAGTATTGAACCAGTGCCTTAGGAGAGGCCGGTGCATTCCATCAGAGGAGCGGTGTTGGGGTGTTGTGTACGTACCTTTTATCCTCTGAGCACTCCTTCGAAGCACACACAAACAAAAATATCTCCCAGTGCTCATTTTCCTCATTCTCTGTGGCGATTGATTGATTGATTGATTGATTGATTATTTTAGAAAATGCATCACCACACATCTCACTGTGGAGGTTGTGCAGGGCAAAGGGGTGACCACCTGGGGTTCAAAGGGAACACTGCCCTGCCTGGGAGCAGAGCCTCATCAGGGTCTCTTCCAACTGCTCAGACCTATTGACTTTGTCGCCATGTCATGAGGGACTGTGACATAACCACCCACCCTTCCAGTGTGCTTGTATTTGAAGGCCATCCAGATTCAGCTCTGCAGGATCGCCAGAGGCATACGTTCCAGAACTTCTGGATAATCTTGGAGCTCAGAGGTGTGACAGCTTTGCCCGTTTAGGTTTTGACCAAAAGATCTGTCCTTCGAGTGTGAATTAATTCCTGTCTGCTCAATCTTCAAACACAATTTGGACTCCTTCCCATTCCCCCTTTCTCCTGGTATGCCTATCCTGCCCTTTCTCACCCCAGTGCACATTCCGGGAAACCACACTCCCCCTTTAAGACCAGGGTCGGATGACGTCGCCTCTTTACCGTCATGTCCACCCCTTCTCCAGGGTTGCCATTTGGGCATTCAGCAGACTCTAGCACAACAGTCTTTTATCATGCAGGACTTGAAGCATCTTGGAGGTAGGGACCATTAAATGGATGGATGAAAATTATAGGCAAAGTGCCTTAAACTCCTCCCCAAGAGCTGGTGTGAAACTAGCTTTTCCTGATGTTTGTGGGGCTGATATTTTGGCTTCATCCACTGCAGATATTGACCTGGTACTGCCTTTCCTCTCGACCTTGCCCTAAATTTCCATCTCATGCCACACCAAGGTGATTCCTCTGAAGCTGCGATCAGTCCCGTCCCTGAGTAACGCAGGAGGAGCTCACAAAGCACCGACGTCCATCACAAGGTGGCAGTTCTGCTTCACTCCCTTGGCCCAGGCTCCACAGGCAATTTTTATCAGCTTAAACTCCCCTTCAAGGCCCTTCAGGTCTGAGCCAGTGTAGAAAGAGGCTGAGGACAGAATGAAACCGAGGAAAGTAACGTCGCAGGGGAAGTACATCTTCTGCCCTTTTCAGCCTTCCTTTCTGCGCTTTCCTTGTCACCCCTCCCCCACCCAGCAATGACACCTAACATTTTTTAAGCACCTCGTATGTGCCAAGAACTTTTCTTTCTTTTTTTTTTTTTTTTTCCTTTTTGTCTCTTTTTTTGTGACCGGCAACGGATCGCAACCCTCAGTGTCACGCCCGGACCGGACCGGGA
>NW_007726358.1:445311-475328 GCF_000696425.1 Galeopterus variegatus
GGAGCGCCGCCGCACTTCCCAAGCGGCGCACTATAGCAGTGCACCACCGGGCCGGCCCGTGCCAAGAACTTTTCTACTCACCTCACATTACACTTCACAAAACCTTGTGGAGTTGGTGCTATTATTACTCCCATTGCACCCATGAGAAAACCAGGGCACAGATTGGTTCAGCCCAAAGCACGGCGCTAGAATGAAGCAGAGCGGAGCGTGTGCCTGCAGCGGCCTCCCCACCAGGCAGCAGCTCGGGCTCCAGCACGGCCTTCTCCTACTCTGCCCGCCGACCTCCCCCATCAAAAGGCCCCTTTTTTCCAGGTAGCTGATAATTGTCTGGTGCTAAGATGATATGGTTAGGCTGATTGATTCCGGCTGTGGTCCAAAAACTCAGGAGGCTGATTCCATGCATTCAGTTTTATTTGCATTTCAAGAAGCATAATAGGTGGTTTTACAGATTTTGTCATTGTTATCCTTTCCATTTTATATAATATTACACATATCTTTTTTGTGTTTAATACTGTATTTAAGAGGATAAAGGAAAAAAGGAGAGATTTAGAAAAGAAAATATTATATTGACCAACGGTCTATCAATAAGGACTGCAATACACTTAATTCAAACAATGAGTGCAGGGGGTGGATAGTAGTCCAATAAATCAAGTTGTAAACTTTCCCTCAAATTAACAGGTAAGCAACCTTCTGCTCCTGTAAGCTTTATAGACTCATGGTTCTCAAAGAGAAAGAAAGGATATCAGAACTACCTGGGAGGCATCTTGAAGCTGCTTTCTGGGAGGCTCCTGCCACACTCCCCTGGTGAACTCACATGTGCCCTCGGTAGGTGAAGGAGTGAGGCCCAAGTTGGAGCTCAGCACCTGTGTTCTTAGAATAAGCTCCTTCCATTGTTCTCCCCCACCCCAGCTCCACCTTGACAGCCAGTGCTTTCCTCCAGTACTTAGTAGAGCAGAAACATGTCTTCCCACTCTGCATCAGCAACTTTCTGCCACCACCAAGCTCACCTCTTCTTGTCCCTGTGCCAGAAGGCCCCGGGCCCCTGGCTGCTCAGAAGTTCCCACTTGGGCTTCCCCCCTTCCTTGGTCATGGGTTTGGTCTTTATGCTTATCAAAGCTGCTCTTGAATGCTCTCTGGAGGAATAAAGAACCTGACAGGGACCCATTCGCTTGCTCTGCAGCGTTAACGGTGGTGACAACGAATGCATGAGCCCTGCTGCATTTTAATAAAGGAAAATGACTTCGAGTAAAGAAACCTCAAAAAGGGAAAGGGACAAGGTGCAAGGCTGTGGGAAAGGTAATTGGGGGTGACTGGCTTCTAGAGCAACCTTCCAATCAAACTCAACCCGAGGACAGCTCCTCCTCCATTGCAGGGAGGGGCCTCCAGTGAGGGCAGAGCTCCCCTGCAGGGACACTTCAGTGGGCCATCAGGGTTTTCGCATCTCTAATTCGTCTCTAGACTCTGGGCTGTTGCTATTTTAGGCTTGCCATCTCTACCTGGTTTCAAGTTTCGCTTTGACTCGGGTGTTCATCCCACTCCAGATAACAAAGCTAAGACTCAAAATGAAATTGGCCTTGGTCGATGTAGCTCCATTGCCGTGGCCATGTGGTCTTCTTCTCCAACAGAAACTAAAAGTGTTCCCTGTTGGCTGTTTTGAGGGGTGAGGTCCCAAAATACTTAGGAAAGAAAAGTGCTCCAGATGACCCCTTAGTGGCCACCTCAATCCAACATTCTAAATGCATTTGTCTTGCCTAATACACTGATTTAGAAATTCCACTACAGGGAGGTCATTTGGGGGGCAGTGGTTGCTGGAAAGTTTTTTAAAGAAGCTTGTTTAGCTCCATCCTCATAAGCCAATTTTTTTCTATCTATCTGGAGAGAGAGAAAGACAGAGAAGCTTCTCTCATGCCAGACAGAGGTGCAGGGGTTTGGGGCATCTTCTAGTGAAAAGCCAAGTAAAGTAGCATCACTTGTTATTTTAATATAAAACATTTCCCTGCACTGTTTTTATAGAAGGAACAACCTTATCTCTTCAAAGAAGCCCCTATCTGAGATAATAAGGAGCTTATTGCTCATGAAATACCCTTGTGGGAGAAAGTAAGGTCTTTGAGGAGGAAAGGCAGAGACTAGAAAACTAACCAGCACGTGAGTGGGCTTTTCCCCTAGTCTCAGGGTCTGTGAGCTTCCACACATGAGCATCAAGAAGTTTAACACATCTCCTTGATGAAATTCTAATTCTCGTGTTAGGCATAATCTAATAAGAAAAATTTTAAATTAAGTGGAACAAAATATTTCATCTGTCAAAATCCAACACATTCTTCAAAGCCCAGTTCAAGTCTCACCTGCCTCGAGATTTTTTTTCCTTACTCCTAAAGATGACAGTCTCTTCTCTGAACCCTACCACACTGACAAGCTATCTATGGACTTATCTACAGATTACCTCGTCATCTTTAATTGTGACTTTTGTCCTGTATCCTTTCTCCCAGCCCTGTAGATATTCAGTAAGTACTATTGACAGTCGATGGATTCACTGGGGAAGAAAAATCTAGTCTTCGTCAATTTAGTTAATTATTCACTCAGTCCTTTTGCTTCACTGAATAAAGAACCAGGAAAAATTAGCTTTGGTTCACACAGAAAGATTAACTTCTTTCTTCCATGAATTAGACTCTGGAAGA
This sequence comes from Galeopterus variegatus, assembly GCF_000696425.1. Classification (NCBI taxonomy): domain Eukaryota; kingdom Metazoa; phylum Chordata; class Mammalia; order Dermoptera; family Cynocephalidae; genus Galeopterus; species Galeopterus variegatus. The sequence goes on from NW_007726358.1 coordinate 447,987, forward strand.
GAACAGCAGCTATAATTCTACAGTGCCCCTTGGAGTACATAAAGCATTTTCACATGCACGAGCTCATTTATCCTGAAAAGATCCCTGAGAGGGTTAAATATGCCATTTGCTTTTCCAGACTCTTAAATTTAGTAATAATCATTTTCCCCCAAGTATCTACCTTTCCCATGTAGGTTAACTGAGGTTCAGAGAGGTTAAGCAGCTCATAACTGGCCGAGATGAGAAGGCAGCCGAGGAGCTCTGACCCCAATTCAGAGTTCTTGCTTTTGCAATGAGCCGTTTTCCTGTTTGGTATCTACCTTTCCCATGTAGGTTAACTGAGGTTCAGAGAGGTTAAGCAGCTCATAACTGGCAGAGATGAGAAGGCAGCCGAGGAGCTCTGACCCCAATTCAGAGTTCTTGCTTTTGCAATGAGCCGTTTTCCTGTTTAGAATGGATTAAAGACAAGTTACAGAATTCCTTCCCTGAAGATCTTAAGAGCCCTCAGTAACACTACAAACAGTCCTGTGCTTGATAAGATTTAGGTGCCAGTCTCTCAAAGACATGAAAATTGTTCTTGGTATAACTTTGAAAAATCTTTGAGCTTCAAATGTCTTTGGCCTGCCTGCAAAATAATTATGAGTCCTACCTAATATCCTAGAAGAGTTTAGAGAAGGCAGTTTTTATGCTATGAGTCATATTTTCGATTTCTATTAAAATTCTTGCGTGGACACATGTGCTTTCTCTCAGGCTTTGGGCCTCCAGGCCTGTGCTAATTTGCATGTCTGGTTTAGATAATGTCTGAGGTCCCTTCCAGTCTGAAAAGGAGCCTCTGATTCTATGATATAAGTGAGACCACATTCCACCTTCCAAGAATTGATGGCTCTTTTTCTCTTAACGACTGTGCTTCTGTCTGATGTGTGGCTGCAGGACTCAGGGGCTGAAGCGTTTCATGCTCACCTGCCAGGCCACAAAAGATGGAATGTTCTTCGGGATGAACTCACCCATCCACTTCTCCCGCACTGATTCCAGAGACTTGTCCTTTGTGGCAAACCACTTCAGACACAGGTCCAAAGGCAAATTATAGGAAGTTTGGGGATTTTAAGTTTATTGATTTGAATGGCAATCCTAAATCAATGTGAGTCTAGGACCACAGACTGGACAATCACCTTGATTCTAAGTTTACAAAAATTAGTTGACTCTTAAAGAGACGAGGTTTATTGCACCTTTCATTATGCAAACATTAAAGAGACGCTTTCAAGTTTTTTAGCTAATTTTGCTATCCTCCTACATAAAGCAATCCTCACTAAACAACTCCTAAAAAGGAACTGACTTTCCAGAAGGTCTTTGAGATCAATATAGGGTGATTCAGCCACTTTTCAAAAGAATTATGGAGCTATGTGGAGCTCTGTTTTCATAGTGTTAGATCAAGTCTTTGCTCAAATTAAGTATTTTAAGGGAGGTCCTGCCCCCAACACTGCCTGCTTCCCTCCCCTGGTTTTCTTTTCTCCATAGCATTCATCACCTTCTAGTACACAATGTAGTTTACTATTTGTTTTGAATGGACACTCCACAGAGGAAGGATGTTTGCCTGGCCATCACTGTATTCTTAGCACATACAAATGTCTGGCATCACAGTAGACATTCAATGAAACTTTATCGAATGGATGAATGTGTGTTGGGACATAAGGTATCGATTATATCCAATAAGCTGGTATGAACGAAGGGGCAAGAACCAGTTCTTAGGGGGAAACAATGATGATTAAGATTCAATCCCTCTCTTCCAAAAGATTGCCACCTAGCAAGGGAGATGCATGCACAAAAAACCCACTAGAAGACTGAGCAAGACAAGAACAATAGCAGGAGACAACTCACCAGGGAGCCTTGACCTGCAGAACAATGAAGGAAGTGGATGCAGAAGCTGAGCTGCTAAGCAGACACAAGACTGCATCCCCAGTGGCTGAGCAGAGGGAGGGCAGCCCCCTGGGAACATCTCAGCAGAGGAGGGTCAGCCAGGCGGAGGGGGTGGACCACTGACTCACACTCATTTATCCCCAAGCCCGGTTACCTAAGTAGCCTGTCATGTTTTCTTTTTCCTACCTGGAATCCTCTTAAACCTGAGGCAGATCTAACCAAAGAAGCATGCAATTTAGTTACATCTACATGGCCCAACGAGGAAGACAGTTTTGGCAAACACCCAGTTAATCTAGTCAGTGTGAATTGCTTTTCTACATAAGGCTGACTCCGCAATCCCACTCTGAGGCCTTATGAAAATACATAGGTCATTCAGACATCTGTGTCACTTAGACACAGAGCCTGTGGGAGGAGCAAAGTGACAGAAGGGCGGGGCTCAACAAGGAGCCTCCTGTGACCGTGGCACAGCTGCACTCAGCAAACGTGCCACTCAACTTCCCAAACTTTTCTTTCAAGCATTTTTTTCATAGGCCTTTTTTCCCTTCGCACATGTATGTCAGACAGTACCTCCATTATACTCCACACAGCGGGGCTGCTTCTGAGGCAGAGGGGCTGTTTGGATTCCAGGACAAGATCCTTGGGTGAAGGAAATCTGATCCAGGGTGGTTTTTTTTTTTCCTGTGAATTCCAAGTTTGGGGAAAGCCTTCCCTGGATATTTCTCTCTTCCTGAGGTATCAGTGGAGACAAGCTCCTCTGTTGTTCTTTGGGACATAAGATGCCACCAAAGCACAGGCAGAGTGGCCCCCATAGAATGGGTTGAAATGAGGTGAGGACTCAGCCTTGAGCTTCAAGGCCAGCTGGACAGGGACTTGGGCAGCTGACAGCCTGGTGCAAGAAGGATGCTGGATGCTACCCAGTCCTAATATGCCAACAGGCTGCCCATCACCACCATCCCTCTCTGTCTGGGGCAGCATTTCTCAAACCAGGGTCCAGGATTATCCATCTCTTCTTTTAAAAGAGGCCATGCTGTATTCACATTTGGGAATCTCTGATCCAGGGTCACAGGTATGGCACTGTCCCTCCTCCTTTATGACCCTCAGGCTTCTCTTCCTTTTCAAGACTTTCTTTTCTTGAAGAGCTTTTTAACCTCATTTCACCATGATAAACATCATAGAAGGCAAGCAAGATCGAATAGACCACAGGTATGCTGTGTGCATTTTTAAACGACCATTCATTGACTGCTTCCTTAATCCTCATAGCAACCCTATAAAGCATTTGTGATTATTGCTTTTTAGAGAAGCAGAACCTGAGGTTCAGAAAGGCAGAGAGACATAACCAAGATCACTCAGCAGAGTAAAGAGTTGGAACCCAGAGAGCTGGGTGGAAACCCAGGTCTAAGTGATTTTAAATGCCTTGTCAGAACTACAGGAATAACTCTGAGGCCCACCTGTGGAAAGGGTGCCTTTAGGATGGTATCCTGAGCCCTGGACAAGCTGTGCTTGCTTTGGGGCGAGCTGCCTTTGCACTGTTTTTGAAGTGGGATGCCAGGCCTGTGGGTCAGACCAGAGTGGCAGAGACAGTGGCAGACCAGCAGCCAGTCCCAGTTTGGGGGCTGTGAGTCCATGAAGCAGAGCAGGAGGCACAGCGTGAGGGAGAGCCCAGAGGAGGGCAGCCTGAGTCAGGCCAGTGGCCTGTAGAGCCTGCTCCTCTCAAAGACAGGAGCTCCAGAGGGTCACCTAGTCCAGCCCTCTACCAGTATGTGTCACACCTGTCTGATCGCCCAACAACAAAGACCGTTGCTGGCCTACATGGTGCTTCCCTGTCGGGTTCTGGGTGACATTTCTTCCTCCTAGCAGGCTTGGCTCTTCCACAGAAGTTGAGGGCTTTGGGTCAAAGGCCCCCTTTATGTGAATGTTTCTCTTTTGGCATCTTCACTCTTTGGAGAAAGTAGACCGTTGCTGGCCTACATGGTGCTTCCCTGTCGGGTTCTGGGTGACATTTCTTCCTCCTAGCGGGCTTGGCTCTTCCACAGAAGTTGAGGGCTTTGGGTCAAAGGCCCCCTTTATGTGAATGTTTCTCTTTTGGCATCTTCACTCTTTGGAGAAAGTATGTCTGGATCTGACACCCGAGGCCCCGCTCTGCTCTGGGCATGAGCGGCCTTGCGTGCTGCTTGGCTGAAGGTCTGCTCTCAGAAGCTGGGCTCTCCAAAGATACGCAGGGCTAGGTGCTGTCAGCCTCTCAGCAGCAGCCAGAAACCCAGTGAGAAGCATCTGGGAGAATTCATCTTTTCCCACGAGTCACTGAGTCGTCTGGGCTGAAGAGAGGCTTTTGTGTGTGGGCGTCATGGGACCCCTGGCCCGGTCGAGTCATGACAGTGGAGCACTGCCTGTGGGCTGCATGTTGGGGCCTTCCAACAGCTACCTGTAGGCGTCAGCACAGGAAGAAAGGTCTCTCCTGAGATGTCCGGCCATACTTCTAGGATCAGTTTAAAAGCTTCACACAAGAATGGAGTTAACACTGGTATGTCTAGGGGACGGTCAAGTCCAAGAAAGCTTTCCCCTTCCAACAAGGAGTTTTGGGAAAAAATTACCATGCTCATATTTCTGCACCCCAAGAGTCTCTCCTGGAATCTAAGAGGCCATTTAGTGTCAAGTTCAGCCACACCGAGCATCACATAATGGGGATACTGTGAAGGCCATGATATAAGTGAGGCTGAATTATCAACAATGGCTGGCGAGGCCCTGGTTCTCCAGAATGGGGCTTAGATCTCTGTGCTTTGGCAAAAGTTGATCTCAGGACTGCCTGGAACTACAAACTCCAGATGAAGCCCATTGATGATGCCTCTGAAAAGGAGTCACGATAAGATTTGTCATCTTGGTACTCCATAAAGCCAGGGGGTGTCAGCCTTTGTTAAAGTAAAAGGCAAGTTGGTGAGAATCAAGGTGTGATTTTCTGCTGATGAAGCCACCTGCCACCACAGATAAGTTCTGAGATCCTCAACTCATGTACTGGTCCCAGCAGCCACATTTTTGTGCACTGTGCCTTTGGCTGCTGCCTCAAGCTTGTCTTTTTAGAAGTCAGTATACAGAAAGCAGACTCCATGCTCCACGTCTGGGAGGGTCTCAGTGCACACTCAGGCTGCTTCTCGGAGCATGCACACCCTACTGGAGCACTCTTCCGGGCACTGACCAGCAGCCAGGACCCAGGAGCTCTGACACAGCTGGGTGTCGGGCTCAGGGAGGGGTGGTGTTTGTGTAGGAATGTGAGCCGCTGGGTTAGCTCCCTGGTCCAGACTTTTCCATTTTGGTTATAGACATATTTCTATTTGTGTGTCTGAGACTAGAGCTGACCACACTGCTAAGTTTTTACTTGCATGACTTTCAGTAGGAAAAAAATGAACCCTCATTTCAACAATGACCTTGTTAAACATATATAAAATAAGACGCAGGCCACTTCAATGAGTGGCATCCAGTCCTTGATGTTCCTATGGGGACAAGCTTTCAGCCTATGCCCTGTAAATAGGTGGGTTGTTGTCCATTATACTCAGAGAGGACACAGGGTTGATATAATCTACGCTCCTTGTCACCCCAGACTTAAGTTGCCTGGAGACTTAGTTTTGCGGGGAGAAGTCAGGGTAGGAACCCTGGATTCTCTTCGGCTAGTGATATAGTGAACAATTAGGGAATTGTGTATATTTAACAAGCAAGAGCAAATATCAGCCCAGTTTATTCATTTCCACAACAAATACTTGTCGTGTGCTTCCCCTGCACTGGGCTCTGCTCTAGGTGCCTGGATATATCGAGAACACAACAAAGGCCTCTACCCCTATGGACCTGACATTCAGGTGGGGGATGCAGGCAATGAACAGCAAACACGAATTATTGATTACATTAGGTGATAAGTGGAAAAATAAGAAGTAGAGCTGGGTGAGGAGGACAGAGGGGAGGAGGAAGGAAAGTTATGTGTATTTGGTAGGCTGACCAACATGGTTCTGGGTCTGAGTATTTTTTAGGTATATAATAATAATGCAAACCATAATATTGATTGCTAACATTTACCGAGGCCGGCTCTGTGCTCGGCACGGTGCTGGGTGTTTATTTGGATATCTCATTTAATCTGCAAGGCTGCCCTAGTTCTTCAAACCTCTAAGGCTGGACCTTACTACTTGGCCATGGGCCTTCTCCATCTTTATGCTTTGTCTTTAAAGCAGGAATTGCTCCAAAACACACCAGTTTTAATTTAAATCTTTCATTAGGTAGACTTCCCCTGGAACCCCAGTGCCTATGGACTCTAGTAAATGAGCCTGGTGTCCTTTGTGGATTTAGGTGGCAGCGGTAGGATTTTCCATGCCAGCAGATGGGAGTAAAAAAGCAAATGGAAGGGAGGCCTGTGGTCATTGTTACTCTGACTGTGCATGCTGCTCAGACCCTTGGCTGAGGACACCAGCTCATGGCACAGCTTGTGGCTGTTTATTGCTCTGTTAACTTCACAGTGAGAACATAGGTCAGGCTGATGGCTGGGTGGCCTCTCTGTTTCTGTCACTTCCTTTGCCAGCTATGGAGAACTGTAGGGTTGGTTGGGACCCTGTGGGAGTATTCTCCAAAGAGCTGTGCGTCCCTCCTCAGGCCCTGGCCGAAAGGATGGGGCTGCTAAGCCACTTCTCTCGCAAGGCACCAACGTCAAACCATGGTTGGTCACTTAGAGTTACAGAAAAATCCGGTGATCGCCTTCCACTGTTGGTGAGGGGGATCCAGCCACGCATTCTGTGACTTTCGCATGCCTGCTCTGTCCCTGGGGCTAGAACGAAAGAATAGGAAGAAAAGCTGATAAGAAGTTCATGGTAACTATAGCCATGGCCATAACTTGGGCTTTAAAAAATGGTTCTTCTAAATGGTTCTAACATAGCTTTCAGACAGGGTTGAAGACTTTAGTAGACTAATGATTGAGTAGAAAAATCGGTTAGGAAGATTTGAGACAGATTTTTATCAGTGCAGTAAGTCAAAAGTCAAGTCAGAACTTCAGATGACATACGCCGATCCTTTTTTTTTTTTTTCTTTTCTCTTGAATTTGTCACTGGCTATTCCACTTTCTGTTCTGTTCCTACTAGCATGGCCTCCTTCCCCCAGGCACTCCAATCCATTCTACACACGAGGACGAGCTCTTTCTTCACCATACCGTTTTCCTGGTCTTGCTGCATGCCCAGAACCTCCCTTGGTTTCCCCTGCCCATCACCAACGCCACGGAGCTTGCTGAGCTGCCACCAATATGGCCTTGCCCGTGCTGCAGTGCTCGCTCCTGGTGCTCCCCTGTCCCCTCCCTCCACGTTCCTCTCCTTCAGTCATGCACTTTCACCCGTGGCTGTCCCGGATGCCACCCTGACATTGCTCCACCGCCTCTGCCTTGTTCCTGCCTGCGTTGCTCACTCACTCCTCTCCAGAGAGGACCCACACAAGCCTCGCTGTCCCAATCGCACTCGCCTCTCCTCCCTTAACCTCCAGTAGCCCTTAATGTCTCCAGCACGCCTCTGGCACATGACCCGGTACTTCCTCACTATCTTAGCTGTCTTCTCGGACTTAAATGCAAGGTGGGGAACCTGCTTCATCTCACATCACGTCCACACTACGACCAAGCACACGATGCCTTGTAGAAGTTGGTCTCAAATAAGAGTAGCCTCTCCCCACCCAAAGAGAAGTCTTTGACAAACCTCCCTTTCCCATTTGCTTAGATCCACGTTGCACACACTCTGCAGACCTCTGCAAGACGTCTCCAAAAATGCCCATCAGAGCCTTCACCCTCATTCCAAGCTTGTAAACAAGTTGGCTTTTCATTTGTTTCGTTTGTTTTTAAGCAAGAAGAAGAATCTATTGACAGGAGAAATGTGAAAAAAAAAAGTCAAGTAAAAATAAAAACAGACGACTTGAACGAGCTGAGCTGCTTCTCCTCCCCATCCCCCCCCCCACTTTTTGTTTTCCTTTCATGCCATTTGCTAAAGACTGTAATTTAAAAACTGAACTGGCTTTTCCACAGCCATGAGGAATGTGCATCTGCACATGGATTTTTCCACAAGAAAATTGTCCTTGTCCTTTGGTTCTCCTTAGGCAGAAACAATGAGACCAGGCAATGGAGGAATCCACCCATCTGCCCGTTCTTCTCATTTGTCTGGGAGGCTCAGAAGGGGCTGAAGGGCATGGTTTGTGTCCCTCTGTCAGTCTGCCTTTTGATGATGTTTGCTTTTGGTTCTCCTTAGGCAGAAACAATGAGACCAGGCAATGGAGGAATCCACCCATCTGCCCGGTCTTCTCATTTGTCTGGGAGGCTCAGAAGGGGCTGAAGGGCATGGTTTGTGTCCCTCTGTCAGTCTGCCTTTTGATGATGTTTGCGCTCCGTTTGCTCAGAGGGCTTTTATGGTTTCTTTGTAGTTCATGGAAAGATTTTGAGAGTCATAATTCTGTATCCTTAAGCTCTCCTGCTCTTCCTGCTCCGTGTCTCCATGGGACTCACACCACGAGAAAGGAAATGTGGGAAGTTTCCAGCAGTTGGTTAAGCAGTTTCTGAGCACAGTCATGGAGGCACGTGGATCCTTTCAAGAAAGGGTTTGGGATTACAAAGTTCAGGCTCCATAGAGTCTTCTCTAAGACAGTCTAGAAGCACGCCCCTGGTCACTTCCAAGCAGGAAGCGTCTCTCCACCACTCATTTCTTGATCCAGCCTTTTTCTAGGCCTTTCCCCTTTCTCTGTGGCCCTCACGCCAGCCCACTCCACTGCCAGGAGAAGAGCAGGAGAGACCTAAGGGAGCCCAGAATACGCTCACACTCTGAGATGTCATCCCACAGCACCAGTAGATGTGTCAACCCCCAGGGGTGTCGCGGGCCAGGCTTTCTCGTGCGGTCTTTCATCCAGACCCCACTTCTTCAGAGCTGCTTGAGGGACTTTCCTACACAGATAGGACATTTTTTCTCTCTAACTTTGTGTTAGTTTATATTTGTAGAAAGCATAATGAGGTGCTACACATAAGTTATCTCATCTGATCATTACCACAATCCATGGTAATGATAAACAGGTAAACAAATCATGTAAATTTTCATTTCCTTGTCAAAGGAAATCAAGGCTCAGGAAAGTTATGATTCATCTGAGGTCTCACAACAAAGAGTGGCAGAGACAGACCTTGAACCAGTCCTCTGACTTCAAATTCTGGGTTCTTTCTATTACTCCAGCTCCCGGATAACTGAAATCTGCTTAAAAATCAGAGTGTTAGAGTTTCTTCCACCACTCCACACCCAACCCCAAAAGAAGAGTACACTTCTGGCACTTACTGATGCTTAAAGAGTTACTGCTGAATTAAATTTAATTCCTCCTGATCACGAGGAGATAATCTCCATGCAACCTTCTGAAAAGCAGCTAACGTACCTCTATTTGTTGTTTTTCATTAGACCCTTCTTATGACTCAGTCAGGAGAGGAGGATGGGGTACTAACATGAATTCCGGCCTCAACAAAAGTAAGTAAATGTCATACTCTTCTTTGGGAAGAAAACATTTTTCCGAGGACAGGGATGAAGAGCAGGGTCACAGGATAAAGGAAGATAGGAGCAAACATTTGTTTCGCTGCTTTTGAGTAGACATCACCATTAATTGCCAATTCAGGGCCTGTCAGTGATACCCACTCTTGAAAGATGTCACTTGAAAGATGACATGGGATTTTCATTTGGGTGTTTGAGTTTCATTTCATTGCACTTGATTTTAGAATTTTTGAAGTTTGAAGGTTTCTTGGGACAGGGTTCTGTATGAATGACAGGTCACTGGATTTGGATTCTGTTATTTAAGCCAGGATAATGACCTTCTATGACTCACTGCTCTTGTTGTTGAGCCTTAATCAAACCAATATTCCTATCCCCATTTTGTGAAAGACTGAGATGGAGGATAAACTGATGAGGGCTGATAGGGGTCTGAGACATCAATTTGTGTACCAAGTGGGGAGGTGATGATGTGTTGAAGTCTGCCCAATATCTCCCATTGAGGGAGCAAGGAACGAGGACAACTCATGAACTTCTCGACCAGAATGTGCCACACTTGCTGATTCTAGGAAGCAAAATATCCAGCACATGAATGGATAGTGAAGAATCCCTTCACTATCCATCCCTTCAAGAAAGAGGTTGGAATTATAAATGAATGCCCACGCAATAACCAAGATCCCTTTCAATTAGATATATTATTATTTGTTCACTCTGCACACAGCACTTGGGACTATAGGATTCACAAAGGTAAGTCAGATGTGGACTGGTCCCTTAAGCAGGGGAGAGAAATCATGCATACACATAACTCTTTCCATCTGGTTGGGGACTGGGAAGGCTTTGTGACCCTGCTACCCTTTGAGTTAGCTGTGGATGGAGAAGCAGGATTTGAACCTGTAAGACAGGAGGACAGGTGCTCCAGTAGATGTGGGGTGGGGGGAAGACATCCAGTGAGGCATGTCTGGCAGTGGGCAAGGACCCAGGCTTCCAGGGTGTAGGATGCATGATGGAAAAGAAGTCTAGAAAGGTGGAAATCGCGACTGATGATCTGAAGACGGACAACGAGGGCAATGAAGAGTCACTGAGGTTTTGAACAGTGGGGCGTATGATGGGACATGGGAAGAGAGAAAAGGGGCGAGAACGGAGTCAGACTAAGCCTCGGACCATGCAAGAGGCTGCGACAGGCCTGGGAAGGACATGTGCGAGCGACTCTGTGAAGGGAACTCACAGTGCGTGGCAAGGCGGGAAGCAGCTGGTCTTCACTCAGATGCCACGTTCTCATTACGGACCTCTCAAAATTTCCCATTTAAAAATAAAATCCACAGCCCCCATACCAGCAGACATGCTATGCTTTCAGTTTACTTTTTAAAATTGTTGTTTATCTTTTTCTCCCCCATTGAAATGTACCATCTACCAGGAACTGTTTGTTCATTGCTAAATCTCCAGCACAGAGGACAATGTCAGCACATAGTAGATTCTAGATAAATATTTACTAAATTAAGTGAATAAATGAGTTGTGGAGAATGAGTGAATGAATGGGTGAGAAAGCACATTGGTTCCCATTCCCTCGTGGAGAATGGCCGCACTTACTGTATTTCTCTTCCTCTTGCGCAGGTCCCCCCCTTGGAGGAGCGCAAACAATGACTAAGAACACGGAACAGCGGCCCCAACCAGGTATCTGTCCAGGATGTGCAGGCTCTTCTTTACTTCTCGTGCAGCTGTTGATTCCACACGGTCAACGGATGGAGAATTTAAGCGATATGTCAGCACAGTTTTCTTTCAAACAGAGTCGCATTTGACTCTCTATAATAGATCTGTGAATTAAGTGACAGGTACTGGAATCAGGTAGAGACTTGTTCACAATATCAGAGGTGAAAGGAACTTAATGATTAAACGTTCCAATGCCTCATTTTGTAAAATAAAGACTCTGAGACCCAGAGAGGTGAAGTGATTTGCCAAAAGCCACACAGCTGGTTAATGCAAAAACTAGAGCAATAACCCCAGACTCCTAATTTCCTGCCCAAGCCTTTTATGCTTCACCAAACACTGCTTTCAAAAATAATCTCATCCTCTGAGGGGGCCTACTTAACAATTAAGGCAGAGGAACTTTTAAAACCATGGATTTAAAGACTCTTAGTATTGGAACAAAACCTAGCGACATCGAGGTCTCTCACATCTCAGTCCTGTGCTTACCTCACCTCTACTTGAGTACTTGCAGCAGAGCAGGGAGTTTACTACCTCGCTGGGCTCAATTCCACTCTCTGAGCCAAAGTCTCCCTGCCTGTAACTTCCTCTCAAGCTTTCCAGGTTGCCCTCTGGAGAAGTCTTCCTCTCATTCCATGCAAATGTCCTTTATCTGAGGAAAGCTGTTGTGCCCAAGCCCCAGCTCCACTCTGTCTTCTTCATGTGACACAACTGAGATTAAGTTCTGAACAAGCCATTTGCTTTGGGATGGTCAAATATTATTCTTCATCCCCACCGAAGACAGAGCAAGAGGAAATTGACCTCCCTTTTACTGAGAAGGTTTAGAAAAAACCTGCTGACTGTGAAACACAAGTCAAGTGTACAGAGTTTTAAAGAACCTCCAACAATAACAAAATTAGGTTATCACCTGCCAAAAATATTTTAGTTTTCATGCTAAAAGTGTGGATTTATAAAAGGTACACTAAAGGGCCTTAAGTACTCTAAGTTAATTTATGGTTCTAAGTAGAAACCCAAAGCATATATTAAATTTTTTTAATTTTTAATTTTTTATATTGATGAATTATAATTGTAAAAATAGTAAAATTGTACAAAAGATTGGACAGTATGGCCAAGTTGAGATGCAGTTCTCTACCATGATTTCCTCAGCTAAAAAAGAGACAAACCTTACCTAAACCAATACTGCAAAGATTTTTTTTTTAATGGCTAAATAACTGCATAAGTTTTAAGTAAACAGATTTTAAGAATAGTCATTTTATAGCCATCATATAAATTCCAGTGAGGTTGACATTTCCAGCCTTAAAATCACAGAGCGTTGTACTAGAAGGGAGCCGAGGAGGTCAGTAGCCCAACCCACTCATTGTGCAGATAAGCAAACTGATACCCAGAGCTTGCCCGGTAAGTGATTTGTTTGTAACATAGCCAGGGTTAGAACCCAGGCTGCTTGGTTTCTAGCAATGTGTTGTTTATGCTCCATCATTAAAACCGAGATTTGAATGTTGTTAGAATTAGGTAGAGCTACTAAAGATCTATAAGCATGAGACTTTCTTTAAGCCATTGAAGAAGCTTCAGCTTATTTGCTGTATGATGGAATATTATCCAGTTCCTTTCCATACATTTTCATTATTTCGTCCTGGATAATGGCAGCATTATCTACAAATTCTAGACACAAAACATGAAAAAAAGCGAAGCCATTACTATTCCATGTCATTTCTGTAATTATTGAGACAAAGACCATAGCCGTGATGAAGATCTTTGAGGTCTGCAAATAAAAGCGGTAAAGTTTTCTGAAGTCAGGCTTTCCTAACATATTGAGGTAAAAGTACAAATCCCTGGGGCTTTGTGATTGTGGATGCTGCGGTCCTGCATTTAATAACAGTGAAGCATATTTCCCCTTTTGTTTTCTTAGATCCATACCAGATCCTGGGCCCAACCAGCAGTCGCCTGGCCAACCCTGGTGAGTTTACCTTGACCTGCAAGCCTTTTCCCAGAATGTTTTGTGGGTTTGTGAGGTCACAGAGACCTTTATCCTGAGTCTAGACACCTGACTGGGGAGTAATGTGTGCTTCTTTCCTTAAAATGTTCAATGTCTGTTTCTATAATGCTAAAATTAGAGGTCAAGCTTTGCCATTAGGTGCCAATGTCCATTAGCTGAGGGTGCTTCTGGAAAACAAACGTGTCAGCACTGCATATCTGCACCAAGGTTTAGATCAGTAATAAACGGCACTGTAGAAGTTTCAGTAGGGAAAGATGGGGGAGAAAAAAGAAACAAGCCCAGTGAGCTCTCAGTTGTTTTCCCCATGCAAGGCACAAGTGAATAAATATTCCAAAAGTGTTTATTCTTGATTTTAGAAGGTGTTGCAGAAGTATCTGGGCTTATAAAAGAGGTGTGTCCCTGAAAGTTGCAGACAAAGTAAATTTGACCATGTATTTTAAGGGTCTATTACTAAAAGTAACTCTCGGGTGAGTTCTTCTAAACCAAGACCACCAAGACTGTGAGTTGACAAGGCTCTTGCAGTGGTGAGGCTCATACGTCCTCCTGTCCCAGGGCCTGACCATTCCTCCCAGAGGAGAAATAAGCCACCCAGCATCTTCCGTTATTTTTCTCTCTGCCCAAGTTCTTCTCTGAGAGCTTCTTAGAGCTGAGAGCCAAGCGCTAGGACTCTGCTAAGGAACAGTCCAGGTCCAGTAAACCTAAAGCTCATGACACTCCTGTGACTCCGACAGCCTTTTCATGACCCTGACTGTTTCATGCTGACAGGGAATACCTTGGGGGAACCTCATCACTAAGAAGAGATTAGACAGTAGTCCAGGCCTTTATAGAAAAAGAGGTTTTAAAAAATCTTACCAGAAGGCATAGGGCAGCGGCTTGCCCAAGATGACAACAACTAGATCTGGGCAAAGTCAACAATTACCCAAGTTCCACTTACCAGGCCTTTGGGCAGATGATCTTAAGATCTAACCTTGCTTATGATGCCCATCTCAGTGGCAAACAGAAAAGCAAATCAACAATGCTCCTGAATGTGAAAGGAAACAGGGTCTAACAAAGAATGAGAGGATCCCTGCCTTTAGGGAATTGGGTCGTGACTTCTCCAGGCTGAGATACTCTGTTTTCTCCTGTGTGCCTCACTGCCTGCAGGAAGCGGGCAGATCCAGCTGTGGCAATTCCTCCTCGAGCTGCTCTCTGATAGTGCCAACGCCAGCTGTATCACCTGGGAGGGGACCAACGGGGAGTTCAAAATGACGGACCCCGATGAGGTGGCCAGGCGCTGGGGGGAGCGGAAAAGCAAGCCTAACATGAATTATGACAAGCTGAGCAGGGCCCTCCGATATTACTATGACAAAAACATTATGACCAAAGTGCACGGCAAAAGGTATGCCTACAAATTTGACTTCCATGGCATTGCCCAGGCTCTGCAGCCACACCCGACCGAGTCGTCCATGTACAAGTACCCTTCTGACATCTCCTATGTGCCATCCTACCACGCCCACCAACAGAAGGTGAACTTTGTCCCTCCCCACCCGTCCTCCATGCCTGTCACCTCCTCTAGCTTCTTTGGAGCGGCGTCACAATACTGGACCTCCCCCACTGGCGGAATCTACCCCAACCCCAACGTCCCCCGCCATCCTAACAGCCACGTGCCTTCACACTTAGGCAGCTACTACTAGAAGCTCGCTCACAGTGGCCTCCTAACTGAAGTCGCATCCCTCACGCCTCCTGGATTCCTTGGACTCTAAAGGAAATATGTGGCCTTGAAGAGAAGACAAAACTGGATGTTCTTTCTCATTGGATAGAACCTTTGTATTTGTTCTTTAAAAACAATTTTTTTAAAAAAAAATTGCTAACTTTTGCTTCCTCTACATGAACAGGTGGATAATTCCATGGGCCAGTATGCCAGTTTGGATTCTCAATCTCCTATCATCCTATGGGCTGAATATTTACATTACTGGAATGTTTATATAATGGTTCTGGGAAAGAAGCTGTAAAGTTTCTTTGTTTTCTATGACCAAAGCAGTTTCTTATCAACACACGGGTCTCACCATTATAGGGGTTCAGTACAATAAAGAATCACGGACATAACCAGTCACGTTCTGGTTTGAGACTTAGTAAAAATAGAGACAGGAAGCTTATAATCTTATTTTAGGAGGACCTGATTCAGTGGATGGCAACTGGAACATTGGTTGTAAGGCCAGTGAGTTTTCACCCAACTGGAATTTGAAAGAAAGCACATGTATGTGTGTATTTAAGGACCCATGGGCATTGCAAAATCCCCTCTGTGGGCAATATGCACTCAGCTGACCATTCCTTCTAGAAATAGTCAAGATATGAGCTAAAAAAAACTTTAATGCAAATGCAGACATTCCTGAAAAGGAGAGAATTAAATAATTTTTTTTCAAGTGATGACAGTAGGTCCCAGAACTTTGAAAAGTCGTAGGGATTTCTAAACTCAAACAGATTCGCAAGCGCTGTGCGTTTGTCAGACCATCAGATCAGGGTCAACCAATCAGAAGGCAACTTACTGTATAAATTATGCAGAGTTATTTTCCTATATCTCACAGTATTAAAAATAAATAATTAAAAAATTAAAAAGAATAGATAAACGAGTTGACCTCGGTCACAAATGCAATTTTACTATCAAATCAGTGTTGGTTATTTTTTTAAATGTAATTTGTACATCTTTTGTCAATCTGTACATTTGGGCTGTTTGTACGTTTTTATAGCTGGTTTTTAAAAAGCATAATGTGACTATTGCTGAAAAGAAAACAGGGCGTTTAAGTCACCGACTTATTAGAAAGAGAAGCACTGGGACAGTTATTTAACAGCCATGCTCCAGCAGGCGAGGGCAATTCATTTAAATCTTTAATGCTTTGGAAATGTTTGTAAATAACAGTACTTTAATAATTACAACTCTGATATGAACAACCAAACTTTCCCTTGTGGAGACGAGGGATTTCCCTGCTCGATATATGCAATATATTTTTTAGGCAGTAAAATATATATAATTTTGCAGGTAATCTTTGACCTTTTTAAACTATATTAAGTGTTAGGCTGACAACTGTCAATGAAGACTATGTTGTAAAATAATTTGACTAAATAAATTGTGCCTTCTTCTCTCAGAACTGAAGACACTGTTTTCTTATTTACCCCTCAACGAGGTCAAAGGGTTTTCCCAGGGGAAATTTTCTATTCGCCTCTTACTCCATCGAGAATTCTTCAAATGTGCATAGCTCAGGACAGCAGAAGGTACAAAATCAAAGTGGTTTTTCATTGCTGTTGATGATGATTGCAGCCATTTATTTCATGTCATTTAAATCTTCCTCCAGCCTAAAACGGTTTTATAAGATGACAGCCAAGGCCACGGATAATCTGTGTCCAAGGACTGGAACAATACAAGCAGGTCCGTCCTTGTCCATTAGACTTCACTCTGTTGTGTCCTTCAAGCATGTCAAACCCAGGTGGACGACCTCCTGATGCTCCAACAGAGAATAAGAGCCCAGTTGCCCTCTGGTCCCATGTCAGGATTTTATGGCCCATGCAGTTTTTTAAGGTCTATTTTTCTTCTCAAGGAAGAAACTTGCTTCAAATTGCTTCACTGTTAGGTACCATGTTTTCATTTCCTCTATTTGGAAAGTTATTGATGTTTCAAGGAATCAGACTCACAGCATTGATAACCCTACAACGTTTCCTAGGTAATGCGGAGTACCTTCTAGACAACATGTCTACCTAAAGGAAATGGGATGTGTTCCAGAACACTGGTCTCCAATTTTTTAATCTTGCAACCTACCACTAAAAAAAATAATGTGTTAAGCACGTATTTTAAATATATGCACATTGATTTGTGATAATTTGTGATTTATCATTGATTGTGATAAATCATGACACAAACTGTTACATTTTTATTTATATTATGAAACAAACACAAAACAGAAAAATTTTAAAGGGTGATATAAAAATAAATTGAAACTGAAATTCTAATGCTTCCTATTCTCCTTATATTGCATATCCCCTACTATCAACACTCAAAAAAAGTTAGTGTTTAGTAAAATATGGATATATGTATATGTATATGAGATACACAAGTCTTCTAGTGACTTCTAAGAAAACAGAAAATAAAAACTTGATAATAGTGGCCTGAGCATAGACAGAAACGATGAAGTCCAGGTATGTTTAAGAATAATGTAGCTGTATTCTTTTGCAAATCACTTTCTCAGCCAAGCAATTTTCACATCAATTGTGAAATCTGAAAGTATTCATTAGGGAAAATGGAGGCACGTATCTCTGACTGTTGTAAGAAGAATGAGATGCTTAGAACACTAGGAGAGGAGTTTGCCCTATTAAGAGGTTTTCCTTACATGCCCTGGTCAAACACTGACTTAGGTTCATCACCTCTACAAAGTCTTCGCACTTGAGTCAACTCTTGCCTGGACTATGCTCCACAGTGATTCATGCCACATTTCAGAAGGTGGTCCACTCACTGACAGGACTGCTCTTCATAAGCATTTGTGCAGAGAGGGGACTGGCATTTAGTCCCCTGATTTAAAGTTTATTAGCTGGCTCAAGGACATCCAGCTGACTAGTCACAGAGGATAAACAGGATCTTTGCCCTCCTGGCTGCCAGGCCAGTATTTTCCCCACTTGACCATTCTGTCCCTAGTATTGAAATTTATGCCATCTAACAAGCAGTGCAAGCCACACAGAGGGGCATGGCCAGCCTGGGAGAGGCTCTGATGGAAGCAGTCCTCCCCACAGTTCAGGACGCTGGCCAGCAGCCCTTGTGAGCAGGAAGTTGTCTTAGTCTGTTTGGGCTGCTGTAACAAACTACCACAGACTGGGTGGCTTATAAAAAAGAGAAATTTATTTGTCACAGTTCTGGGGGTCAGGAAGTCCAAGATCAAGGTGTCAGCAGACTTGCTGTCTGATAAGGGTCCAGAAGACAGTTGTCTTCTCATAGTGGAAGGATAAGGGAGTTCTCTGAGGTCTCTTTTCTAAGGGCGCTAATCCCATTCATGAGGGTTCCACCCTCATGACCTGATCCCCTCCCAAAGCCCCTACCCCCTAACACCCTCCCATTGAGGATTATATTTTAAAATAAAAATTTGAGGGAGGGGGGTACAAACATTGTCTATAGCACAAGTCGTCTTTTTTTAGTGTCAAAAAATATTGTTGATTCCCACATGAAGGAAGTTATATTTTCAGTATCTGTTGTTTTGCAACGTTTTTAATGGCCAATGACCACTATAAATTCAATAACACTTAAAATAATCATTATTTTACTTAACCAGTAATATCTGCGTGCAATTGAACAATTCATGTACGATGTTTATTTAGTCCATGGAATCTGTTGTTTTGCAACGTTTTTAATGGCCAATGACCACTATAAATTCAATAACACTTAAAATAATCATTATTTTACTTAACCAGTAATATCTGCGTGCAATTGAACAATTCATGTACGATGTTTATTTAGTCCATGGGTAATGCATGAAGCGTGGGCCCTCAGAAGGGGTATCACTAGTTTACATCAAATGAGGCCAGAATGTTCCAGAACAACAGGGAGGAAAGAAGAATCTGTACCCCCAAGCCAATGCCCTGCCAGGCCAAGGCAGTGGTTGGTGGGGAAATAAAAAATGAAACAAAACACAGTACTTTCTTTCTTTTTTAAATTTCTTTAGGCAAGTGGCCGGTATGGGGAACTGAACCTTTGACCTTGATATTACAAGGCTGTGTTCTAACCAGTCGAACTAACCAGCCAACCCCAAAATGCAGTACTTTCTGTGAGAGGTCTGTGGGCCGGCTTTACAGGCTACCTCCTCTAATACCTACTCATTAGCAACCAACATGTAAACAGGTTGCCTTAAAAACTACTGAAAAGGTGTCCTTGGGGAGAATGTGCGTGGGGAAGGCAAGCGTTGAGCACGGCCCCCCGCCGTCCTGCTCTGCTCCCACCTCGCTGGGGTCCGCCTCTCGGAGGTTCTGCAGCCTCCGCAGCGACACCGGGCCCGTGTCCAGCCAGACCTCCCTCAGGAGGCGGCAGTAAGACGATGCTTCCTATCAATGGAGCGGGGAGAGGGGAGGCGGTGAAGAACCGGAACAGGGGGCCGGGGGATCGGGTTCTGGAGCATATACAGAGGCTTTACTCTTATCCAGGAAGGAATTTGTGTTTTGCAAAAGGCACACTGGGCATTTCATCACGTGCAAAGCTACTGAAATTGACACCGCACGCCTTCAGCTGCAGGGTCCAGCTAGAGGATTAGGAAAGGGAGGCTGATTTCAAGACTACAAATCCCAGGCTCCCTCGGGGGACAGACACTTCTGAAAGGAAGTGGTTTAGCCAGTCAGACCTCTGGGGTTTCAGCCAATTGAGGAAGGATATGGAGGGAAGCTTTTAAAAGGAATGTCGCCTCACAAGCCTGGGGTCTGTCTCCCCCACCTCACTCTTACTCGGCCTCCTGTCTAATTGGTTCAGTCTGTCTGAGCTGGTAAATCCCTAAGCACATAGTCAATTTACACTTAGCCTAAAAGCTCTAGGGGGAAACAGAAAAAGTTTCCAGTGAGACCACTCACTTACATACAAGTGCTGGGTTAACCTTCTGGATTTTAACTGAGTTAACTCATGGGTTATCTCAGTGGGAGGAGAGAGAAAATTTGGATATATAAATGAGCATGGATATAATGCGAGAGACCTTGGGTTCAAATTCTGGCCCTTCCACCTACTGGGCAAGTTAACTTGTCTGAACTTCTTAACTGGGGAGCTGAGTAATACCTCCTGCAAGAGTTCCTGTGAGGTATTAGATGACAATGTGGAAAACCCATTGTAAAACGCTGCACAGGAAATAAATATATATGTGTATATAAAAAATATAAAATAAATATATATAAAGTCACTGTTATCTGCTGATATTTGCTAGGTTTTTCCAGGAACATTTATAAGTCCCTGGTAAGTGGTGAGCACTCTGTTTGGGGAGTTCAGTATAGTGTAGATTATTTTGCGGCCAGAAAGGCATTTTCCAAATGAGTGAAAAGTGGGAGTAAATTGGATTTTCCAGAGAGCATTTGCATTTTCTTCATCCACAGCCCTCGAGGTGCCCCACTTGGGCTTTTGCCCGTCCCTGGCTCTGTGTGTATATCTAAACTCAGTGGAGCATGTGACCAAGATGCAGGATGCTGCAAATAAAATGAGATTGTTGTAAAGGAATGCTAAACATGCACTTTGTCAGAAATGTTGGATTGCATTTTTACATCGGCTGCTAAGAAATAGAGTTTGGGGATTGGGATTTTATGCCTAGCAAGCTTGGATCCAGATTTTTCACTGTAAGCTCCATGAGAGAATGGACAAGGTCTATTTTGTTTGCTGTGGTGGCAACAGCGTACAGAAATTGGTCAGTAAATATACGAGTGAATACATCGAGAACAGAGCCAGAGTCGGAAAGACTGCTCATGAATCCCAGCATTTCCACAGCCTCTGAGCTTAATTTTCCTGTCTGTAAAATGAGGATTGTAGTCAAAATCATAGAGGGTTATCACGGGAGTTAGGTAAGATAACGTAAGTAAAATTGTTCCGTATGTTGAAAACAACTACAAAAATGCAAGACGTTGTCATCTTGATTGATAGGCAGCTCCTCTTTAGCCTTCAAAACTCTGTCCAGGTCTCAGTTCCTCTCTAAGACAGAGTTAAACCATACCACTCTATTCTGTTGCATATTATGAATACAGATTTTTTTAATTTAAAAAAAATGTAAAAGCTTGAAACAGTCACAAATTTACAGAAAAGTTGGAGCAGTACAAAGAGCATTTTTTATTGAACCATTTGAGAGAAAGTTGCCAACCTAACGCTGCATCAGCCCCAGATAGTTGCTCGTGTATTTCCTTCAAACAACAAGTTCTCCTACATTATCTAGTACGATCATGAGGATCAGAAAATTCACATGGGCAGATCACTGCCACGTTATCCTTGGGAACCATTCAGTCCTCCCTAATTGCCACACTATTGTCTTTTGTAGCAAAAGGATCCCATTAAGAAGCAGGATGCATCTAGCTGTCATGTACCTTTAGTCTGAAGCACCCCCTCAGTCTTTCCTTGACTTTCAGGACTTTGACAATTTTGAATATTGTAGGCCAGTTATTTGTAGAGTGTTCCTCAATGTGGGGTTGTCTGGTATCTCTACGTGATTAGATTTAGGCTTGCCTTCTCTGAGAAAAATATCACAAGTTATGTCGGATTCTTCTTCTTGCAGCCTATAGGTTGGTGCATTGTTCTGTTTACGCTGTTATTGATTAAGTTCATTGTGATGATTTATTTAAGGTCGTGTCTGCCAGGCTGCTCCTCTGAGAAGTCGCCTTCTCTGAGAAAAATATCACAAGTTATGTCGGATTCTTCTTCTTGCAGCCTATAGGTTGGTGCATTGTTCTGTTTACGCTGTTATTAAGTTCATTGTGATGATTTATTTAAGGTCGTGTCTGCCAGGCTGCTCCTCTGAGAAGTCACTCTTTTCCCCATTGTAATTAGTTAAGTATGTTGTGGGGATGTAATTTGAAACTATGTAAATATCCCACTCATCATCAAATTTCAAGGTATTCATTCATTTATTTCTATCTTTAAAGACTCGTGGATTCCTAGTTGATTGAGCAAATATGATAGGTTCTGATCATTATTTATTTTGATGATTACATTGTCTAGGCAGAAGGCCATTTAGGCTGGCTTCTGTGTCCTTTGACACATTCCCATCAACCTCTGAGCACTTTCTTACTTCCTCCCACAACAGCGTATTTTGGTCTCCCTGCCCCAGCCCTGGAATTGGTCTTATCTCCAGGAATTCCTAGTTCATTTTAGTGGAAAATGATAAGTAGAAGCCAGTGTCTGGGTGCTAAGTGTGCTCATTGCTGCTGTGGAGTCTCCGCTCCCAGGCCCACTCACTGGAGAGAGCCAGGCATTACATGTATATGCATACAAATGTGTGTGTCTGTAAACACTCATGTATGTACATGGACGTTTATATACATATACATATTTATATCTATATGTATTTCTATATCTACCTATCTATATTGAAAATTCTGAGTTCACTCAGATGCATTCATTTCTAATGCAACACTACAGGGTTCACTCTAGTTGTTTCCATTTCTATATGTGCGATGTTCTTATTTGAGCCTGAGAAAAATGATTTTCAGCAAGCATGCTTTCTTAACACACATTCTTAAGACACACTTTGTAGATGCCCTTCTTACCCCATCAGGCTCCCATACTCCTGCTGCCTGCCTTGCCCTGCTGCACCTATGCTTTCAGGAATAAATACTTCAGGAGGGGCAGGAAGAGGGAAGGAAGAGGAAGTAAAGAAGGGAAGATCCGTAAATACCTATGTACAACTGCACAGAAATCATCGAACGTGTGCATGTGCTTATGAGATTGTTGTAAAGGAATGCTAAACATGCACTTTGTCAGAAATGTTGGATTGCATTTTTACATCGGCTGCTAAGAAATAGAGTTTGGGGATTGGGATTTTATGCCTAGCAAGCTTGGATCCAGATTTTTCACTGTAAGCTCCATGAGAGAATGGACAAGGTCTATTTTGTTTGCTGTGGTGGCAACAGCGTACAGAAATTGGTCAGTAAATATACGAGTGAATACATCAAGAACAGAGCCAGAGTCGGAAAGACTGCTCATGAATCCCAGCATTTCCACAGCCTCTGAGCTTAATTTTCCTGTCTGTAAAATGAGGATTGTAGTCAAAATCATAGAGGGTTATCACGGGAGTTAGGTAAGATAACGTAAGTAAAATTGTTCCGTATGTTGAAAACAACTACAAAAATGCAAGACGTTGTCATCTTGATTGATAGGCAGCTCCTCTTTAGCCTTCAAAACTCTGTCCAGGTCTCAGTTCCTCTCTAAGACAGAGTTAAACCATACCACTCTATTCTGTTGCATATTATGAATACAGATTTTTTTAATTTAAAAAAAATGTAAAAGCTTGAAACAGTCACAAATTTACAGAAAAGTTGGAGCAGTACAAAGAGCATTTTTTATTGAACCATTTGAGAGAAAGTTGCCAACCTAACGCTGCATCAGCCCCAGATAGTTGCTCGTGTATTTCCTTCAAACAACAAGTTCTCCTACATTATCTAGTACGATCATGAGGATCAGAAAATTCACATGGGCAGATGGTCTGATAGAAAGATCCAATACACGTTGGTTGTTTGCCAAACTGCACCTGCTGGACAGAAAGTGTCCAAAGCCCACTCTAGCTGCCCCACAATTCCAAGAGGCAGGGTGAGGTGTCTCTTGTGTTGTTACTGCTAACTCCAGAGATACACAGAGAAAATAAGAATCATGGAAGTTGCAGTTAACATGGAAGACCAGACCACTGTTACCATTTGCCAGCAATTTCTACTTAGTCAGTATTTGGTGTGAAATGGTTTCCCCAGAAGATTGAGTGTTTCTTTCCCCACTGAGTATTATACTGCCCAGAGTCTCTGGCTTTCAGCAATATTTAATCAAGCATCACATATATTCTAGCAATACTTTCCAGACATCTCAGCTTTTCTTGACAGCTTTACCTTCCTTTGCTCTTTCTCTGTCTAAAAAAGCAATATATACTCATCTAGTGATTTTCTATGTAATTCAAAATTTTGTCACTTAGGAAAAAAAGTCATAACATTATGACCATTAGGAAACCAATTTGCATCAGACATTCATCTGAAAACTGAAAAACATGGAGACTGCAAATACTACCCATAGGGACTCAGTCTGCAGGGAAGAAATATGAACTTGCCACCAATTTCTAAACAGCAAAGTGAGTTGGATTGTAGCTTAAATCTGCCTTTAAAAGGGTATTTCTGATGATTTTCAGCCGTTCCTTTCCTACTTAATCTTTACAAATTTCAGTGATTACCTGATTAGAATCCAAGACACAAAACTTCAATGGATCCAATTTTTCAAGTGACTTCAACCCAGCAACCAAATTCTAGGGTTGCCGTTTGTGCTTAAAGCCAACCCTTGAAAATGTGGAGAAGATGAAAGTGAAGAGAGACAAGAGAGGAAGGCAGGGCTCTCCACGCCCACAGTGAACTACACGGCCAAAGACACATCCCCTGAGAGGCCCTGCTGGCTTAGGAGACCTGCATTCCCAGAAGATCCAAGCCCCTTACCTCTGGGGAGGTTTGGCTAATACCATGAGCATTTGTAGAGTTTCCAGAAAACTCTAAAGCACCATAAAAATCATATTTGTATACAATGTACACTTAGGTTATACCTTACTTGGCAATAAATATCTAGTTTTCAAGAGATCAGTTACTCAGGTTGTTGAAAGTTAATTACAAATGACCCCCTAGCTTTGCATAAGCAACTGGCCAAAAGGCAATATAGGGAAACCTGCAGTTAAGACAACTCCAGCAGGTCCCTGGAGCGAGCACATTCTACCTCCAGCATTTTGGGTGATGGGAGCAGATGGACAAACATCCTTTAGGCATGAGGGCCTGCTGGACTTGGGAGACGTGGACCTGGCTGGTCAGGCACGAGCTGGGCCAGGCGCTGCCAGGGGGACGTCTCCGCCCTGGGTGAACATATGATGGACAAACATCCTTTAGGCATGAGGGCCTGCTGGACTTGGGAGACGTGGACCTGGGTGGTCAGGCACGAGCTGGGCCAGGCGCTGCCAGGGGGACGTCTCCGCCCTGGGTGAACATATGACAAAAAGACGGGAGGACTGTTACTGGGTTTCCAGAACATAAGTTCAATGAGATCTTAATACAGAAATATAGTTTACTCAGAGTCAGAGCATCTCTAGAAGGTGAAAACCGTCCCTCACTAAATACTCAACCATCCTGATCTCTGAGAAAAATGGAAAAATTGTACTAACCATGGAATTTCCTGGTCTTGGTGGATTTACGACTGAAGATCTAGCTGGTGACCCGAGTCATAACTGCTGGCTGCACAGCAAATTTAATTATTCCAGATTCCAACACACCACCCTTCTTCCTGTCCCTCACCCTTTTCTTATCATAATCTTTCCTGGGCCATCAACCCCCACTGGGTTGTCTAAGCCCAAATTTAATCTCTGAGCAAGCTCAGAGCTAAGAATCAATACTGGTGACATCTCATCAGAGGAAGAAAGCCACATTCTTCAGAAGAGCAGCAACATAAATTCAGCCCCAGCCTGGCCTAACTAGCACAAAGAGTAAGTAAATCAGTCCTGTATCCCTTCCAGCCATCTCCAAGGGTGAAGAAAACAGTGCTAGGATACGAGAAATTATTTTTCTAACAACATGGAGGCACTTACTAACTGATAAAGGGAAACCCTTGAAGCAGCTTTATCTGCTGAGGCTTTAACCACCATTGTGCAAACTACATACCTGTCAGTGGTCTGCTGTCCCCCACCCCCAACCTGGCCTCATTTGGTTAAAGAACATCCCTACATTATTTAGACCAACCTCATGGAAGGTGGGTTCTTTGGGTTGTAAAGGACAGGCACTCACTCAGGCTTCCTGGAGTATGAGAATTTACTGTAAAACATTCATGGCAGGGAGACAGGAAGCTCCAGACTGACAGGAATAAGAAGCCTTCTAGGGTGTAGCTATTTGAAGGAGGGTGTTCCTACGTTCCCATGACTACAATCTCCTCTTCATATTTTTTCACTTTTCTATGGTCCATCTGCCTCAGTCTCTCCATATTACCCAGTTAAAATGTTTGAGAGAGAATATCTGGTTTGCCTAGCTAATTACTGTCACCCTTGTTAATCTAATTATGGTCACTTCATCTGAGCACCTCGGCATTTACTTGAAGTCTATGAATTAGCTATCCTTGGGTCAGGGCCGCTGGCTGTGGCCGGGAGAGTCACATGGCACAGAATAGCTTGTGCTTCTCTCCACTGGGACTGTGGGCATGGCAAGCACCCCAAATGGCCAGTCTGGGCCACCCATGCTGCCAGAGTCAGGAGAACGCTTCATGCGGAATTATCCAGTACAGCGTCTCCTATGAATGCAATCCCAAGTCCCGGCTTCCAGGACTTAAGTGATCTCTAAGCTTCACCCAGAAATCTTAAATTATGTTATGCAAAGTCTACAAATGTCGTATTACAAAAGGATACTACATCACCACTGGGCCTAGACAAAAATGTGGCATGTGGGGGAGGAAGGAATTAACATTGAGTGCTGTGTGCTATCAATTTTCATTTAACCCCTACAACAACCCGACGGGGGGGGGGGGGGATCTTCCCCAATTTGCAGTTGAGGATTCTGACACTCTGAAATTACAATAGTGGGTGGACTTGGACCCTGGCCTGCTGGCTCCATCCCAGACCTCTCCGCACCTTCTGATTTGGGGGGTGGAGGGGTGCTTTTCCACCTTTTCCACTGGAGACTGCCCCAGAGGGAGAGCTGTTTGGATTTCAGAGCTGAAACACAAAGCACTTTACAGTTTTTCAAAGCATGGTCACACTCCCTCTTTCCTGTAACATCCATCACTGTCTAAGAATTTTACCTACGTGTATGTTCATTGCCTGTCTCCCCCCCACCGGAATGTAAGCCCCACGAGGGCAGGGTTTGGTCTGCTTTCTCCCGGCTGTATCACAGGCCTACAGGAACGCCAGCCCACGTAGGTGCTCATGTTCCTTCTTGAGCGAAAGGCTCTCCCGTGAAGAGGGTGCACTTGCTCCCCCGCGTCACAAGTAGGCTACGGCCGCCCCCAGCTCCTCCGAGGGTCTCCAGTGCTAGGTGCACCCTGCTCGGCCGCATCCCGAGCCCTGATTTGCCAATGGAAATGGAAGAGGAAGCTGCTTTGGCGTTTCTTGAAGTCTACCTCTCCAGCAACATTTGGCCCACCAAGGAACGGTTTTTAATTCGTTCTATTTTGAGAAAGTTTCCTGGAAGATCCCCACCCTCACCCCACCTACAGGTCACGCACCCCCACCCAGGGCGGAGACGTCCCCCTGGCAGCGCCTGGCCCAGCTCGTGCCTGACCACCCAGGTCCACGTCTCCCCCTGCTGCCCGCACCCGGGTCCCTCCTGCAGCCCTCCGTGAATCCCGCCCATTTAAAATTCCCTTTGAAAAGGTCTCTGTTTGGGTGAGCTCCGTGGGCTCTGCCTAGAGAGCGGCGGATTATCTGAAAATAGGTGTTATTGATTACAACCAGGTGGTCTTTGTGGAAGGGGCGCACTGGAACCAAGATAAATATTTGACGGCACAGGAACAAGCCGCGGCCTGCTGCGGGGGGCGGCGCGGCGCACGCGGGCCGGGGTCTCCCGCGC
>NW_007726358.1:476328-478684 GCF_000696425.1 Galeopterus variegatus
TGCGGACGGCGCGGGTGCTGGGGGAGGGGGCGCCGCCGAGGCACTAGGGACAGAGCACAGCGCAGGGGGTGGAGGGCTGCCGGGCGGCCTCTCTCCCTGGCTGGGGCGACAAGAATCCAGCTTGACAGTGGGTCCCTCCCCAGTCCAGGAATCACTTGACTTGGCAGTGGTACTGTGGTTTTCTTGGAAAGATGACGGTAGTTCGGGGTGACGTCAGGGGGTCCGTTCAGGAGAAAGGTGCATCTTTGACCCTCACTGGGCTCCCTTCTCTTTCATTCTACCGGCAAACGCTCCCCCTGCCTTCTGCCCAGCATAAGCGCACATCTCCCCCCAGGGGCGCTCATCATTTCGTTCCTCCGAGGAGACCCCCCTTGTCTCTCCAGATCCCGGCCTCACCTCTCAAGAGCCGGTGGTGGATGGCTGGGCCGAGGGGGACCTATGGATAGAAAGGAGGGGTTCCCCTCCCAGTTAGTGCAGGAGGCCAGAGTCTGGGGCCATAACCAATATATTGAAGAGACTTGGGGGAGCCTTCATCCCCCACCCCAGTCAGAGGGGATCTCCAAAGCCAAGGGTGGAGGGCTAGAGGCTGAGATGTAGGGAGCGGGAAGGCCTAATTTAGAGATTTTACAAAGCGGATGGGAAAAGCTGGGGTCAGAAAGAAGAGAGAGAAGGGAGCAACCTAAGAAAGACAGAGTAAACCACTGTAGTCAAGGTCAGATGGCAAGAGGGTAGAGGGCTTGGCTGAAAGACACGGGAGAGGGATGGAGA
This sequence comes from Galeopterus variegatus, assembly GCF_000696425.1. Classification (NCBI taxonomy): domain Eukaryota; kingdom Metazoa; phylum Chordata; class Mammalia; order Dermoptera; family Cynocephalidae; genus Galeopterus; species Galeopterus variegatus. Next base: position 477,097 of record NW_007726358.1, read on the forward strand.
AAGAATCCCGCAGCTAGGAAGACCTTGCATGACACACCCTGTGCCTCTCCTGCTCATCTACAAATCACACCCTCCTCCCTAGCCCAGACATCCTCTTGCCTGGCTGAAGAAGACATTCCTGGTGTCTGCCACTGAGTGAGCGGTCTGTTTGCTGGCAGCATGCTAAGTGTTATAAAGTAAAATTTCAGGACAATGATGTCTGCTAAAAACCATCTCTGCCTCTGTCTCTCTTTGGCAGCTATTTCCTTTCCTCCCCGAATCACAGCAAGATCTCCCATTAAGGGCTGACGTGGCACAAAAGCAGCATGCCCAGGCCAACCCCGGCAGAGCCAGGAAGACTTTCCACAGCGGAGGGAAGCCGGGGCGTGGAGGGACTCCAGTAGGCTCTTCATTGCACCTTGTGCTTTTCANTGTCTCTCTTTGGCAGCTATTTCCTTTCCTCCCCGAATCACAGCAAGATCTCCCATTAAGGGCTGACGTGGCACAAAAGCAGCATGCCCAGGCCAACCCCGGCAGAGCCAGGAAGACTTTCCACAGCGGAGGGAAGCCGGGGCGTGGAGGGACTCCAGTAGGCTCTTCATTGCACCTTGTGCTTTTCAGCTTTCCCCTGGGAAGTCACTTCCAAAAAGAAAACCTGGCTGCCTTGCCTGTTTCCTCCAAGCCTCCGCATCACTGATGAGCAGGGCTGGTTACAGGGCCCACTCATCCCAGACTCAGGGAAGCAAGATGCAAACATGTCCACAGGCTCAGCCACCAGCAAAGAAGTGCCCAGGTTTGCAAGGAGATGATAGCTGTTTGCAGCCACACTTATGGCAGTCACTGTCACCAGCCTATGAACACATTGGGTGGCAACCCAAAGCAGGTATTTTTTGAGCTAGGAATGACCTTTCAGGACATATACTCCATTGGTTCCACCACTCATTAGAAAAGCAGTGCCTGGTGTACTGATCTCTGGAGTCCCTGAGGGGCATCTGAAGGTTCTGAGGTGTACAGACGAACGCAGGGGTTGCTCTTAGGTGACTGTGGACATAGAGAGGCATGACAGACACCCTCACTGGTGTGCTGGTAAGTGTTTAACAACTGGCTGTTGACAAGGCAAGGGCAGGTAGCCTGGTTGTTAGCATTTGCTGATTTCCAGGGTATAAATATTTCCACCACAGCTGATTTCGGGCTACTAATGTGACAGCGCTGAGTGCAGAGCTGGAAAAGCGTGCAGTCCATCGGCTCTTGCGCACTACTGCACCCTCCTCAGAGGCCCATGGGGGTGAAGTGCCACAGCTCCTTGGGGACAGAGCCAGCAGAGGAGCCGGATTCATGGCTTGCCCACCACACCGCTTGCTAGTGAGTCGCTGTCCTCTTGTTTAGCAGAAATCATGACCAAGGGGTCCAGGTAAGGCCCTGCCTTTGACCAAGACCAGAACAAAATCAGAAAGCAGAACAAGGAGCAAAAACACAAGAGGAGTCTTTCCTTCCTCTTCACTTTGCAGTTGAGACCTTCAGCATGTGAGCCACGCGGAAGAAGCAGAGGGCTGAACTCCTGGGGATGGTGTTCTTTGCAGGGAGAGTGGAAGAGGCAAGAGAATGATTC
>NW_007726358.1:479563-481116 GCF_000696425.1 Galeopterus variegatus
GGCTGAACTCCTGGGGATGGTGTTCTTTGCAGGGAGAGTGGAAGAGGCAAGAGAATGATTCCGGGAAATGGGGGCAGTGTCTGGGCAAAGTTCTGAGGCCAAATAGCATCCTCACCAGCCCACATTGGAGGATCCTAACCCAAGCCTCAGAGACAGGGTGGCAGTGTTGCGATGGGATGGGGAAGAGAAAGGGTCATGTTGAGAGATACGGGGCAAAGAGAAGGGTGGGGTCCATCTTTTTGTGTTTCATTCAGAATCTACATAAGAATACAACAGAAATTGAGTTCACATGAAAACTAGTTAAAAAACAGGAGGTTTAGAGATGGTTGTTGTTTAGAGACATTCCCTTGCATGGAGTTAGGTTGCTCATTGTTCAGGCCCTTGATTGGTTTTTCCTCATTTGGAGCTCCAGTTCATTAAATCATGGAATTATAGAGTTCATTTTTGATATGAGAGAACCCAAGACCCAGAGAGGTAACGCCATCCACCCAGGATCGCACCACTCTTTATTAGTTCAGCAATGCTGGAATTCAAATTTCCTAGATCAGGTCTAAGGCCCAGATCTTAATCTAGATCCCTAGATGCTACAATGCACTGTCTCTAAATTATCTTCTGTTAAAAATTATTATAGAAGAAATGAATAGCCATGACCGAAAGTCTGTAAAATACAGAATATTTTTGAAATGACAATAGAAATGGCCATCATGCCACCACCAGAGCTGATTGGATAATCACTGTGTCCACCTCGGCCAGGGTTCTCAGGCTCGCTGTATATTACAGTTGCCAGGAGAGCTTGTGAAAATCCTTGTGAAGATCTCAGCACCTGGGTTGTGTCCCTAAGCAATTAAATCAGGGGTTGGGGCTGGGGGGTCGGTGCACATCAGTAGTTTTTGAAGCTCCCCAGATGATGCCAATATGTATCCAAGGTTGAAGGCCATTGGTCTAGAATATTCTCCTCCCACATCTTTGCACAGCTGGCCCCTTCAGTTGCTCAGTTCTTCCTCACCACTTGATCTAAGCAGCTCCCTCTCACTGAGTCATTCTCTGAGTGACAGCAGTCCTTTTTAAACATTTTTTTCTGGCCTATATCACATTTATCTTAAATGTATGCATGTGTTTGCTTATTTTCTGTCTTCCTCCTCTAGGAAGTACGTCCATGAAGGTGGGACCCTTGACTATCTTCTTTGTATCCCACTGGTCTTAGCCGTCCCCAGGGCTATAGGCTCTCAAAATACATTTGATGAATGAATGAATGACTGATTGAATGAATGAATTTGTGGTTACTTCTTCTGAGTCTTCGTGTGTATGAGTACACATTTGTAGATATATGTCTTTGTACACATACATATGCAACAAAATCATATGTTTTAAAAATATTTCAAAATTACTTGTTTAAAAAATTTTTAATTAAAAAGTATTTATAATTTTTGGTTCACACTGCTTTCATTTGACATTTAGAGGACTAAAATGCGGTCTAAAATCATTTCACATGGGCCGGCCTGGTGGCGCACTGCTACAGTGCGCTGCTTGGGAAGTGTAGCGGCGCTCCCGCC
>NW_007726358.1:481795-487737 GCF_000696425.1 Galeopterus variegatus
CACGAAAAAAAAAAAAAAAAAAAAAAGATAAAATCATTTCACATATTTAAAATATGATTCGTGATGTGTTGTGCTTTCTCATCCAGGACTTGGGCGTATGTTTCTTCCTGGAGCACCCCCTTTCTTGATCCTTGCCCCCCATCATCTGACTTGCTATTCCTTAGCTGCAGGTTTCCCCCGATGTCTTTCCCTTGGGGACGCTGTCTTTCCTGGGTGCCCCAAACTAGGATAGGATCCCTTGCACCTTGTCTCCCTGTTGACAACTGCGTTTCCTGCAGCTGCCCCTAGACTGTGAACTCCATGGAGCTCCTACTAGGTTTTGTTTTCCACTTTGTCTGTGGGACTTTGCTCGGTGCCCAAATATTTGTTGACAATAGCATAGCATTTCTCCCTATTGTGGCCTAAGCTGCATTAACACATTTCTCCATTGTGGTATACGTAGATTTTTCATCACTACAAATAATCCTGTAGCGAACATCCTTATGTACCTCTTTATGTGAAATAAGCTATTAGGTATTTGTGGTATAAAATAATCCCTTCACATAGAATCTTGCTTTATAATTAACTGTTTTCATATGTGTTTTTCTGATTGCTCTTTTCAACAAACTTGTATGGTTGGTTTTATTATCCTCACCTTACAGATGAGAAAGCTAAGACTCAGAGCGACTAAGAAACTCACCCAATTCATGTAAAAGCAACTTAAAAACTCAGGATTTGAACTCAGGCCTCCAGGAGACAGCAGTTGACTTGTTATTGGGGAAAGCCCACGAATTTTGACACAGCCTGATCTGTGCTTACACCAGTGGGTTGTTGTGAGGATTCGATAAGTAAATATTTGTAAAGCACTTAAAGCAGTGCCTGCCCATAATAAACTCTATATAAATGTTTAACACATAGATATATACCCAGCTCCACCCTGACGAGCCATGTAGGGACCATGGGTAAGTATCTTAACCTCTCTGGGCCTCAGTCTTCTCATCTGTAGTATGGTGAAAATATTATTTCAGCTTTATTGTAGGGAAAATGTAAAGCACGTGAATCTCATAGACTCTTAATACATGGTAACTTTCTCTGGGGCCACCCTAATCTCTCTAGAATTGTAAACCTCTATATTTACATCACTATTTAAATTTTCAAAGTCTTTTACAGTCATTTTTTCAGTCCAGCAATAATTAGATGACCCAGATAATTTGTCTCTCTGTTAAGTATTCTCAATATTATATTGGCTATTAAAGAGCTTTTAGGGTACGCTCTTAATACATGGTAACTTTCTCTGGGGCCACCCTAATCTCTCTAGAATTGTAAACCTCTACATTTACATCACTATTTAAATTTTCAAAGTCTTTTACAGTCATTTTTTCAGTCCAGCAATAATTAGATGACCCAGATAGTTTGTCTCTCTGTTAAGTATTCTCAATATTATATTGGCTATTAAAGAGCTTTCAGGGTACAGCCAAGCCCACTCTCTGCCACTTATCCATTGGAGACAACTTTTCAACAAGGTCAGATTCACTTTTGTGATCTGGAAGTATATGGCACCACCTGCTGGCCAAAAGCACACCTCACCCACAAAGTATGGGCTTACTTACACTGACCTCTTTTGCAGGGTTCCCTTACCTTTCCCCTCCAGTTAGTTCAATGACATTACCTGTCTCTACCCACCTAGACACCTGGTGGAATGTCAGCAGCACAGGATGGGTCAGCAATCAACACCTCCTGAAGCCCATTAAGAGACATTATTCACCTTAGACAAGCCACCCCTACTGGGGCCCCTAGTTTCTATACCCGTAAAATAATAGGGTAGAAGTAGGGGTTACCTAGGTCCTGTTCACTGCTAAGCTTCTTGGGTTCTGTGCATCCACAGCAGAAGCCAAAGCAGCGATGGGAAGAAGGTGAGCTATTTTGTCTCAGGTTAAGATCAAGGGGAATGGAAATAAGGGGGGGGATTCTAGGGGTGGGAAATGGTGGGGCTCAGGGCCCAAGGGCACAGGTGGGACACAGCACATGGGTCAGGAGCCACCCTGTCTTGTCTTTGTCCATCCTCATCAAAATCCTCATCTCAGCTGCATCATTAGCACTCAAACTACCATTTGTTGGGAGTTTGTATCAGACAGGGTGCTAGGTGCTTTACATATTACTTCATTACAGATTTTTTTCATATCATTTCATACTATCACCTTTACAGTGATCCTTTAAAATAGGTACTACTGTTATTCACAACAGGAAAAAAAGGTTCAGAAAGGCTAAGAACTCATTTGGATAACAGCCACTAAATGGGAAAGCTGGGATTTGACCCAAGTGCCTCTGTCTTCAAAGCCCCTGAACTTCGCATGATATTCCCTGCCCTCGTCTCTCCTCTGTTCTTTCCTAAGCTCTTCTCCCTTCTTGCTTGCAGTAGGATGGGTTCTTCAGAGGCGGTCACAGGTTCAGGTTGGCCATCAGGATGGTTGTGATCTCTAATTGCCACTTTTAGTTCAACCAAAACCAACTTTGCTGGTGGCCCCACAGCCCACTACTGAGTGAATCGCCTGCTTCCACTTCACCAGTGTAGATGAAGGCAACTCTGTGACCTCCCCTCATCTGGGCTCCTGGGATGTGAAGTGCAAAGGTAGGCACATGTGGCCTCTGTGTCCCCCTAGGAAACTTCTCCACCCCCCCAGACTCACCTGCCCTTCTGGTCTTGGCTGCCACCTTCCAGGTGTGCGTTCCTTCAGGAACAGCGACCTCCAGATGTGAAGTTTGTGGCCCCAGGAAGAGGAGAGAGGCAGGAAAGAGCACCGAACTAACTAGAAGGCAGAAGCCGAGCTCTGACCTCTGCTCCCCATCCATAGCTACATTAGCTGGGTACGGTCTGAACATCGTTTCCCCTCCTGAAAAATGAGAAATGGCAACACCTTCCGTGCCTCCCTAGAAAGCTAGCTTCTGCCTCTGATTTCTCCAATGTATCCTACTTGCTAACATCAGAGATAATTTCCTAAAATACTCACTTAATCATGTCATTGACCCCTCGAAGCCTCTGGTGGCTGACTGATCCAGCCAGGACTTGAACTCAGGTCTGTCTGACCCCAAACCTCCCACTCTTTTGACCACATATCTCCACTGCCCTCCACAAGCCCATGCTGTGGCACACCACTTTCCAGAACACCCCCACACACGCACACTCTTGTTGTTCTGTTAGGGTGGGACATGTGCCCACCTGGTCATCCACCTCTCTACTGCTCACCTCCCCCTGTTTCAAACCTTACCCACCTGTGAATCCCAAATCAGCTGCCATCTCCTCCAAGAGGACTTCCCTGACTCTGTCTCCCTTAGCACTTTTCCAAACTTCATTTGTAGCATTTATCCATTTCATTTACTTAATTAATCTTAATTTTAATGTACTTGTGCACAAAATTTTGCATATAATAGTGGACTCCATGACCCCCAACCCTCAAAGAGTCCACGGATCCTAATCAAAAGCTGGTTACCCAGAATGCCCCGAGAGTTGAATCCCCCCCCCCGCTCCCTAGCCAAGCCCCCAGACCACATACTGGAGTGGAGACAATTCTCTTAAATACATCTCTTCTGACTCTCTAACCAGCTAAAATTCCAGGGAGGTTTGATCCTTGAAAAGCTGCAAGTCCCAGTCACATTGTCTCCCACTAGGAACCCAGGTTCCGAGAGCCCGGATCATTCCCAGGCTGGGTAGGCAGAGGAAGCCCTGCAGGCACCCTGCAAAGGGAGGCATAGTTTTAGAAATGCAAATTAGGTACATCCACAGTTGCTGAGGCTCAGGACAGCAGCACAGAGGCCTCTGGAGCAAGATTCCAGGAACTACTGCAAGGACACCTGTGAGGCAGAGTGGAGCGGAGGGACCCACGGGTGTTGGTTTATCGGCTACTCTCCCTGTGTAGTGACCTGCAGGATGTACTGTTCAGTAAAAAAACTCTGCAAAACAGTGTTTCTAGAATGCTGCCTTTTGTGAAAGAATAGAGGGGTGTAAATACATATGTGTTGCTTAAGTTTCTTTCAAAAAGAAACAGCAGCAGGATAAGTAAGAATCGTTAGACTTTCGTAAGGGAAAGGGAGCAGAGTGTAGGGCCCAGGAATGGAAGTAAGTTTTCTAAACTCTCTTCTATGATTTTAAAATCATATAAATTCTTTACATAATTAATAAAACAGTTAAATCAAAAAAGGAAAACAATAAACAGGCTCTATCACATGGAAATAAACTGAAACAAGTGAACCTGTGTCAAGTGGGTGCATAATCACAGAGAAAAGAACTACGGCAAGAGACTTTCAAACTGTTGCTGTACATTATACATTATAAAGAATATAAGATAGATTAGAAAGGATTTTTAAATCCCAAACAATTTAAAACTGTAATGAATGGTGTTATTGTTAGCAGTAGGATGAATATTGTCTTTTTGAAACTATTATAAGCATGTCATGTAAGACAAGAAAATGACTTTCTCCACAATCAGCAGTTTTCCAATTCAGCTCTGGCCTGCCCGGCTGGTTGAACCAGGGGACAGGACCCTGGCTTCCTCATTTCTGCATCAGAGTGCATGGCTCACAGGAAGGCCAAAATCAGCATCGATTGGGCTGAAATGAAGTCCAAGCCTCCAGGATTTTACTCACATTCCCCCAACTCAGCCTGTCCTGTCCCAGCTGGGCTCTGAGATGCTGTCTGTTCTTCTCTGCCTCCTTGGCTTCAAACCCACTCTTCCCACCTGTGTTGGCACAATAGCCATTTACTTTCTAGAAAAGGATTTTTATGTCTATTTCATTTAATCTTCCCCTTAGCCCTGTTTCAAAACTCCATTTTACAAATAAGAAAACTAAAGCACAACAAAATTAAGTCATCTGTCAGCCCCTCAGCTAGTAAATAATGCAGCACGGTCAAAGTTTCATTGCACAGACATGGGTTCAAATCCACTATTAGCCATGGAGACCTTGCAAATCCTTCATTTATTCATTCATTTATTCATTCAAAAGTAATTTATTGACTGTGTAAGGAACTATAGACATGGGTTCAAATCCACTATTAGCCATGGAGACCTTGCAAATCCTTCATTTATTCATTCAAAAGTAATTTATTGACTGTGTAAGGAACTATGTTGGTGCAGGGAATACAGAAGTGAATAGAGAACACAGAGCCTGTTCTCCAGGGATAACTGAGGCTCCATTTCTCCATCTGTAAAAATGGAAATATTTGTCTCCACCTCAGAGATTGAAACAAAGCTATATATATATATAGTTTTAATTATGTATATGTATATAATTAATGCATATACTTAGTGTGTGTGCATATAGAATATTTATATTATCATGCATAATATTGGTATTAGGAGGGAAGTTTGCACCAACAGGCTAAGCAAATCTTCAAGATGCCCCTGATACTTCTGGATACTACTGGATAGGTTTCCTAGGCCCCTGGGAAAACACTGCCTCTTTCTAGAACATGTAAGTCCAGAGGTGCTTATTGCCCTGGCCAGGGACTCTGCCCAGGCTAAGCAGTGAGCAGTTTCTCCCCAAGCGTAAGACGGGCCAAGAGCAGGTGCCAGCCACGGTGGGTTCCAGGTGCATGTCCCATGGCCCCGCTGAGTGCTCTCTGAGGGCGATCCATCTTAGGAGGTAGACTCGGGTGATTTTAAATTCATGGCTTCAAGGCAGACTGACCTGGGTTTGAGTCTGGATGAGTTCCTTACCTCGGCTGCCTCCAGTGAAAAATAGCTGGAATCTTTGTACTGACCTCATAGGACTGGGAGAATTAAATGAGACAAAGTACCTAAAACGCTGAAAACAACCCAAGACGCAGTAAAAGCTAAGCGAATAGCCCTCTACCGAGTTTCTTCCAGCACAGCCCCGCCTTGGGGTTCCCCGCTCGCTCGGTGCTGCCACCCGGGACATCCCGGGCGGTCCGGGGACGCCGCTGCAGCCGCAGGCCAGGCCCGCCCGCG
>NW_007726358.1:488254-489941 GCF_000696425.1 Galeopterus variegatus
AGCCGCAGGCCAGGCCCGCCCGCGGGAGCTGCAGATCGCCCGCCCCGCGGGGCGCAGCTCCAGGCAGTCCAGCTGGGTGCATCTGGCTGCGGAGATTAAATTATTTTTGAATTCCTAACCGAATGTTCTTTTAATGGAAACTTAATGACAGGCATTGAAATAGATTTCCTCCTTAAGCCTCCTCCCGCTGCGCCCCCCACGCGGCTCTGGGTCGCGCAGTTCCCGATAACCTTTATTCCCTGCCCCTGGACTTTTATCTCCCCAATGACAAACAGCCCTTGCTGGACAGAAAGAGGAAATTCCAGTCATTGTTCTCAAACTTCTGGCTTCCAAAATAAAATGCTCTATCTCCCCTGTCAAGCTTTGATTGACGTGCCCTTCCTGTAATGGCAGGCGACAACGGCCCAGGGGCGGGCCGGGGCTCATCAGCGTTCTTTCCTTCAGAGGTGATGGGGAAGATCCCCCATCCTACTCCCAACAGCGTCCTGTCTGATGACCCATCTCTCATTTTATGAAGAATCTCCAAGGAAGGTGCCTCGTGGGCCGTCCCTGCAATCCCATTTCACAGCCATTAACATGGAAACAGACACTCTAATCATCTCACTTCCTAGATTTGGCAACTTAGGATCTTTGTCTTCTACCCTTTCCCTCTTGAGGAATAAATAGTTTTTAGACGTTCAGCCCTTTCTATTAAAGAAAGTCTTCCAGATCTTAACTCTAAATATTGGAGGTTGGGTCTACCTAAGTCTAGGAAGGTTAAACCAGAATCAGACTCTCCAAGTCAAAATCCTCCAACCAACCTCCTACCATCAGAGATAAATTGGGCAATTCAAGGAGAATCAGTAGGAAGGAAAACTTTGCATATAGGAATGCATCACGGGATGCAGTTTTTCTTGAAGGGAATAGAAATATTTAATTGCTTTTATAATGGGTAAAATAATGAATATAATAATATGGCATACTTGCAGCAATAGCAGTATTGCTGTAATCAGATTCTATTGGGAAAAATGTTCCTGCTGTGGAATAAAAACTCCTGCCTTTAGCATTGACATTAACTTATAGGCAATTGGCCTTCTGGAGCTTTCGGTTTCCTATTTCTTTTCTTTACTCACTGAGCATCCATGTCCTTCTTAAGCCCCTTGCTTCAAATGTCCAAAGTTCTTATGCAGCTTTGGGGTTCCAGCCATCCCTTAGAACTCTCAAAAGTTACCTGTCTGGGCCTCATTTCCTAAGGGCTTTATTGGATATAAGTATGTTAATGGTTGCTGGAGGTTCAATGGGAATTTGCATGAATAAGAAGACTCCAAGTGCATAGNAATACCCATCAGAAAGATTCCAGTTGTCCAGCTCTCTTAACAATTAAAGAAGATGGATTGCTTATGATCGTTTTACTTCCAGCAATCCCCAAGCAAGCTCCCAATGAGCAGCACACACCAGAAGGCATGTGTCCAGATATGAATGACCTGAGTCAATACATATTCCCTCCAGTTTATAAATGACTACAGCATCACAAAACCTCATGAAAAAGGGCCAGCAGAGAATTCCAGCTCCTGCTAGCTCCAGCTTGTGACACCTGATTTCTTTTAGCTTTCCCAGCAAATTAAACTGTGGTACCAAAGCACTTATAGGCACAGAGTAATCGCCCAGGTGGGCCAGTTGTGTCCACTGTTGTGGCTACTGACAAAGT
>NW_007726358.1:490530-492890 GCF_000696425.1 Galeopterus variegatus
CAACTTTAAACCCACCAGACTTCCCGCTGGCATTGCTCAGAAGAATCAGACTGTGTATATGGATCTGTACAAACTCAATCCCCAGGCCTGGAAAAACAAAGCCATCCCTACCGACAACTGCCAGCAGCTGCCTCTTTATGTGCCAAGATTCACAGTGGAGAGATTTGAAGGAGCTGTACAGGAAGGGGCCGTGTCTACAGCCGAGGTCGGTTCCTCCTGGGGAGTCAAGACAACAATGTGTTCTACTTGCCACTTTCCCACTTCTGTCGCCCCTTCCAGGAGAAAGTCCACTGTCAGCAAGAGGGTTTTCACCAGTTGGCCTGTCACAGCGAATGCACAATAACTGATGCTTTTGGAAAGCACATGTGTAATTTCAAAATTTCATATTAACACACTGGAAACATTTTGATTCCTAAGCAGTTTAGAGTACCATCGTTTCCAGGACACATTCAAAATAATGCAGATGGGGAACTCAACAAGACATTCACAGTAAAACCTTCCCCTAGAGGTCAATCCTTCCATTAGGAACTAAGGAAGATGTGGCACTGGACTTCAGAGAAAGGGAGTCTTAGCAACGTCCCGACTGTGGGGCCACATCCCATCTCTTTCTCTTTCCCATTTCAGTACAAACCCTAGATAGAGAAACAAGAAACTTTCTCTTCTCAGCAGCATTAGAGGTATGTTCCCTTCTAGACTGACTGTGCACCTTCAGATTTATCATTGTCATCTTGAAAGAGCAGGAAATACTCTTAACAGATTTGTAGCCCCATAACCCATCCAATACAGATCGAAAGGAATATCCCCACCACGGTCAGTTCAAGCACTCTGTCCTGCAGATTCATCTGTCGTCGAGATTCTAGAGCACAGATATAGTCTCTGTATAAATGTACCACATGAGCAGGTTAGAGCCTCAAATTGTTCTTTCTTGTTGCCATCGATTGGTTAATTTATCCCCCCCAACTCAGGAGATAATTTCTCCATTGATAAAAGTCAACATTAAAATAAAAGTGGCATGTTTCTGATCAATAGGATCAAAATGAAAATATGGTTGTTCCATGATCCCGTCTCATAACTTCTTCAAGGAGACTTTTGAAAACATCTCGCTTGGCCTGTCCATGACACTTTTGATGATTTTGTCTGCTTCCATCAACATTGCATGATCTCAGATAATCGCATTCAAAATTCCAAGTGAGCTCCTATGACTTCCATATGCCAATTTCATATCAATGTTTTGCATGTTCTAATATTGTAGTCTCGTAGAGTTACGTGCATGATCTCAGATAATCGCATTCAAAATTCCAAGTGAGCTCCTATGACTTCCATATGCCAGTTTCATATCAATGTTTTGCATGTTCTAATATTGTAGTCTCGTAGAGTTACATGTCCTGTAGGATCATGGTTATAGGATTCAGGGGTCATTGTGCTGGTGGATTTTGAAAACTCTTCTTCTAACTTTCATACCCCCAAATTGTTGATTGCTTCGTAATGCTTCTAGTCACTAGGTACGTTGGAGACTTTGCTTTACTCGTGTTGAAAAGCCACTGCTACATTTTGGTGTCATCTGTTTCGCTGACTTCTGACAAGATGAAGTTGGGGTTGTCATAGCCTCTCTTCATCCTGGCTCTAGCATCTTTCTCATTATAAAGGCACATGGCACAGTGAGGGGTCTCTACTTCTACCGTCTTGCTAAAGTTATGGAAATCCACTCGGTATTTCCCTTCCTTGGTCTTGGATACTATGGGAGCAAAACGGTAGCCCCAAAGCACCTCCTCTGGGACATAGGATGTCCGGACTTGGCAAGTGGCACTGGTTGACTCCACTGTGCCATCTAAAAACACCACTAATTCAAAGTCCTGCTGGGAAAGAGTTTCTGCTGCCATGTGGAAGAAGGGGCTGTTGTGATCAATCACATGGTAAATTGTCAGTGGGGAGATGAAGAATAAGTTTTCATTCCCAGCATCCACTACAAAATTGATATTGATCTGGTCCAAAATAATGGTCTCTCCTTCAGGAGTGACTATGGTCCTCAGAAGTTTTCCATATATGTGACTGCCAATAAGGAGGCTCTTCCTGAGATTAGCCACTCGGATTAGGAGGCAGAGCTTCCCACCCCGCTTGCTGATCACTGCATTCTTGCTGAACGTGATGGTCTTGGCACGTTTTTTGGGTCTGGAGATCTTAGCTAAGATGGCACCACACATGAAAGAATTGATGATAACTCCAAGTATAGACTGGCAGATAAGCAGAAAAATGGCAGTGGCACATTGCTCTGTCACACACCTGAATCCATATCCAATGGTCACTTGAGTTTCCAGAGAAAACAGAAAAGCTGAGGTCAAGCCATTAACGTTCTCCACACA
>NW_007726358.1:493670-494879 GCF_000696425.1 Galeopterus variegatus
CTTCGCCGAGAACGTCCCCAAAAGCGAGTGACAAACCATTTCCGAAGATGTTTGAACATCCTTTCTGTTAACACCCTGATCTGAAAACACATTGAAGGAAAACAAACAAAAAAAAGGATTATGTTTATAGAAATGGTGAACTAGTGACTCACGTAAAGATCTAACTACATATGAAAAGATTATTCAAAACTACTGGTCATTTGGGCAGGCTGACAAGTTTATTCTGGATACCACAATGCTATTTCCAATAGAAACTTTCCACTGGAAGACCATATTATTTAAATATAAAGAGGTGAAATAACTACAGAGAGATAGAAATGGAAGGAAAATAAGAGATCATATACTCAAATGTTTTCTGACCTCTGTCAGTAACACACACACCTTAAAAATGTTTGTGATAACCAATCACAACCTTTACTTTTATTAATTTGATATTATTCTTCAAATCAACTCCATTTTTTCTATAATAAATTTAGCCTTATGCTAAGCAATAATTTCTGTGAAACCATAAGCTTGAAGCACTATTTATGTGTTTTGTAATATTTACATTTTATTATATAAAAATAAGTAACTGAAAAGAAAAACATCAATATACAACCGAAATCATCTGTGTACTGCTATTGGGACTCATATCGAGAGAAATCCTTACTAAATTCACTTCTCTTGTTTATCAAATGAGAGAACTGAGACTCAGAAAGTTTGAATGACTTATCCAAAGTGATGTACAGTGGCAGGATGACCACCACAGCACAAGGCTCCCTGCCTGCAGCCTGGGCAACTTCCACCACACTGTGCCTCAGTCATTAAATTTCATAATCTAAAGTTACATTTTCCTAAAACATTTAAGATGAGTTTTGGTCAAATTCCCTTTTCATTATTTTAATACCTAACACTATTTAGAGCAGAGCTCAGATCCTACCAGATGATCTCAGAGGCTTTCTCAGTGGATGTGGCAAGCCAGCCCCTACTCTCTCTCCAGGGTTGACCAAGATTCCTAAAAGGAATAATTTAAGGATCACCACCAGTATCTCACACTTCCTTCCCCGCCACGGAGCTGCAGAACAGGGGAGCACTAGTTTAAATAGTATTCCATAAAGGTAGAACCATGTTTTATTCATTCCTGTATCCTAGCTGCTAGCACTGTCTACGAATACTTACATTTATTCAATCAACATAAATGGAATGATTCAGTGAATGAATTAAGCTCTT
>NW_007726358.1:495348-496613 GCF_000696425.1 Galeopterus variegatus
GAATACTTACATTTATTCAATCAACATAAATGGAATGATTCAGTGAATGAATTAAGCTCTTCAAAATACTATCTGCTCAATGCTTTCTTATTGATGGTATTATTGTGACTTCTATTTTACAGCAAAATAGTGAAGGGACTTTCCCCTAAACAGCCAACAATGGTGAAACCCAGGGGTCATAAACACTATGCTCCCTCCTCCCCTACACCCAAGAAAAACAAGGTGTGCCCATCACGGTTAACAATGTCTTTGTGGTATTTTTCATTAAATGCAAATATGTTTTTAAAATAGATTTCAAAAATCCCCCTTCAAAAATGTGTTTGTTCATAAAAACTAGGAAGCGAAACCAACTTAGTGATAAATTTTAAACTAAAGTGAGATTCCACAGTATCTTGTTCATGGCCTTAACCTGGGTGAAAACCCGAGAAGCCAACCCCAAGTAGAAGTGATGAAAAGAAAACCACAGCTGAGGTGATTTGAAATGGTGCAGACAGGTTCTAAAGATGTAAGTAAAGAAACTGCTGCCAGGACAGCAAACAGCAGTGCACATAGTCAGGGGGCCCTGCCCTTGTCCCACCCCACCCTCATAGGCCTCAAGTCCCCAAAGACTTGATGGTCCCCTGGGAGGCACACAGAGGGGACATAGTCACCTGCTTCCCCAATCACTACTTTTTCTTTGCACATACAACCTTTAACCTGTGCCACCCCCACTGGAGACCGACTCTTTCCCCCAGGTGCATGGAAGCTCATACTGTTTACAGAGCTCTTGACAGTGAATCTCACCCTCAATAATTAATTCTAAAACTCACATTACTCCTAACATCAACTTCTGTGTTTTTCTTCCCTACTGCTCTTCTCCTCCAGCCTTACTTAAACTCACCTCACTTTTGAAGATAAAGAATATTACTGTAGAATAAAGAAGTACCTTCTGATTTGTCTCTTGGATAAGGTCAGGTTTCCAAGGCTGCGTTAATAATCAAACATTATTGCCTGACCCTACGAAGAGTTGAAACGAAAACAACCACCAGCCTGCGATGCTTTCCCCAGATGGTGGGCACTTACCAACATCCTAAACACATTCCGACCCGAAGCATCCATGGCTGGAGCGAGCAAGGAGGTGGTGTTGGAGCTGGTCTCTGGATGCAGGCTGATTTCATTCAGATCCAGCCTGATTTATTGCAGGCTTTAGTCGGTGGACTGAGGCTAATTTGTAAGAGCTTGAAAACACTTAATTTCATAATGGAGTTGTGTGGTTTAAAACAAGG
>NW_007726358.1:498317-499908 GCF_000696425.1 Galeopterus variegatus
CATTTTTCAATAAGGATGTGCTGACACTACCATGTGTGCTGGCCACTGTGGTAGACATCAGGGGAGCACTAGTTGACCAAATGGACACAGTCCCTGTCACGGTGCAGCTCCAGTCAGGTGAGGGGTGTGAACAAGTCAATGAACCATCAAATCAGAGTGGCGTGTGCCCCGAGATGAGACAGTGGGGAACTTGGGGAGCGTCTGTTTTGAAGGCCACTGAGGCCAAGTCCTGAAGATGAGTTAGAGCGACACAGAGTAGGGACTTGGGAAATATTTGTTGAGTGATGACCGTTAAATTAATCAATGTGTAGCTGAAGGCAACAGGTTCACTGTCACTTGTACTGTTTAGCAGCGGTGGCTCTCCTCTGATAGAGACATGTTAGAAGTGACGATCCTGTGCACATGGTACTGACCACACTGCATGTAGCTGCGTGTGTGACCAGGCAGGGGCAGCAGGAGCCAGAGTGTGGAGGGGGTGAAGGAAGTGCCAGCTAAGGTGACTGTGGCGGCTGGAGGCCTTGGGGCCACCAGCCGGGATGGCCAGCGAGGGNTCATGCTAAGACATGACAAACCACCAGCTGAGGTCCCCGCACAGCAGGCATGGATTGGGTTCCTTCACTACGCTCTGTAGCTCTCTTGCCTAAGTCATGCCCAATAACTTTTGGCCAGAAACAATTATCATCAATCTCCCAGCCTATTCCCTAAAATGCACTGAGATACTGAGTTTTCCAAGTGTTTGCAAAGATACAGGTGAATATATAGACCTAGATAAGTACATATTTGTAAGATGAAAGATCACACCAGTAAGAAACAAGATACCATGTTAATCTCTCTATACAACAGTCACTGTTATGTAAGAAACTGAGATTTAAAAGAAGTCTTTCTTACTGGATTTATTCTGAACAAGCTGGTATTTACTGAAGGTGCTTTTTACATGTACTGGGTTGGTCACTGCTGTTAATTTATTTGTTCAAAGCCTGGAAAGAATTATACTTAGAGAATGCAAAGATTCAGGATAAATTCATCCACTAAGCAAATCCGTCATTCACACGGCAGAGCTATTACTGCACATATCCTACTTTGCTTAGACAATGACATTTAATCTAACCACAGACAGAGCCAATATGTATTTTATAAACTTTGGGGTGATTAGTGATTGATTGTCCCTGGCTTCTGGGTTACATAACATTCTCAGTTTTTAGGCTCCTTTCTATTGAAATCAGTAAATCTTAATAGCAAGCAAAGGGCTGCAGATTAGCTAATGTTTACCAGGGTATTCTTAGCAGCCTGGCACAGCAAGTGGATTACACGACTGCCACTTTCTGTTTAGTGATCCTGCATTCTTGTCCTGTCAACAGTCCATTCTCAGAAAATGGACTTTTTGTACACTTCCCAAACATTGATTGTATGCTTCTTCTGTAGGATCCCAAAGACAAACAGAACTCTTCCTGTTCTCAAGGAGCTCACAGTCTAACGGGGAAGTGAGCTAAGTAATCAGCAATCACAACATGGCACAGTTTGTATGATGCCAGGAGGAGCAACTTTTCTAAAAGATCCCCATGAGCTGGGGATCCACCCTCTGCAAAACACT
>NW_007726358.1:501183-502995 GCF_000696425.1 Galeopterus variegatus
GCTGGAGGCCTTGGGGCCACCAGCCGGGATGGCCAGCGAGGGTGAAGCCCTCCTAAAAGAGCGACAGGCGCAATGAACACCGTCCTGTTGTGTTTCACAGCTCATTATGGTTCTAAATAAGTCTGAGGTCTCTTGCACTTAACAGCCCTTCAAACTCTTGAAAATAAACATCCCTTCCTCCTGAGTCTTCTTTTCTCCACAAAAACACATGCTTTGTTCACACGCAGTACCCACTTCATCCAAACAGTTTGTGCTCATTTTAAGTGAGATACCAACACTTTGTGCTCACTGCTGATCTCTGAAGAACCTCAGCACAGAGGCTGTTCGTCCGCAGGCATCCACCTGAGAACAACCCGTTATGCATTCGAGATTTCTTCTAGCACTTTCTCCTTCCCACCTGCAGAGAGGAGGGCAAATCAGCCTTGCCTTTCTCACCTCTGCTGCAGAATCACAAAGGCTATTATTTCTCTATAGAAATGAACTAAAACATTTACTGTAGTCTGCATTTAGCTCATCTTCTCACAGCTCACACACAAGGTTGGTTAATTTCAGCACAGTTCTGAGAGCCATTATGTTAGAGGCAGGAAATATGAGCTATATGGCCTGAGAGCAGAAGTCAATGATTTTCCCTAGTCTCTTTGCAACTGTGATGGAGAAGAAATTCATGTATATCCAGAAGCTATAGTAGACAGAGGGGGCATTTCCCTTTTGTTTGGTAATGTCAAAGAAGTTATTTCTGATGTCTTTAGGCAGCTCATTTGGGGTCAGTATGGGCTCTTTTTCAGATGGAACCTGGCCAGGCTGGTGGAAGCAATCTTTTCTGGCCTCATGGGCATACAAAGGGTACCTGAGCCCAAGCCCTCTTCCAAGCCAGACTCGGGAATGTACTTTGGGAATACCCCACCTTTCCTTGGGGTGAGTGTACTCCTAGGTCCTCTCTGTGGTGCATGTGTCCAGAGTGCTCATGTCCAGGGTACAAATGCAGCACTGGCTTTTCCAGGTGCCTGGCTCCTTCCAGAGAAGAGAGACTGAAAACAAGTGCCAGGCAACTACGAGGTCTGATGGCGCTGGCACTCTCATGGGCACACTATGTGTGTTCTGTAGGCATCCCTGGGGCCAGCTGGTTGGGATAGCATTATCAGAACAACTTGGTGTGCTGTGCATGGAGGATCAAGAGAAGATAGAAGACCTAGGCCAGGAACGTTCCCAGGTTGGGTAACAACCAGAGGCAGCCTGGCAGAGTGGAAGGGGCTCCAGCTTGGGTAAACACAGACATGGATTTAAACCACAGCTCTGCCACGGGATGGCCAGGTGACCTGAGCAAGCCACTTAGCCTTTCTGAGCCTCAGTTTCCTCACCTGTGAAATGGCCGTAATAATATACTTTCATAGGCTTTAGTAGATTTACATGCAATGGCATATGTAAAGGTCCTGGAACACAGCAGTTGTACAATAAATAGTAGCAATTATTGTTACTGCTTCACAAATTGAAACTAGTACTTTCATAGGCTTTAGTAGATTTACATGCAATGGCATATGTAAAGGTCCTGGAACACAGCAGTTGTACAATAAATAGTAGCAATTATTGTTACTGCTTCACAAATTGAAACTAGTGTAGCAGTTTAACTAGGTGTCTCTGACCTAGGCCATTGAGGGTCTACCATGAAGACTCAACAGGGCTCTACTAGAGACTACAGCCAATTGGAGGAAAAGGCTTCCAAGAGAAGGTGACAAAGGTTCCGACACACGTCATGTCTGTGAACTGTGCTGGCTTCAGAGCCCATCCCTCCAGTGTGTAAGAGAAGACCTGGGA
>NW_007726358.1:503538-504726 GCF_000696425.1 Galeopterus variegatus
TGTCTGTGAACTGTGCTGGCTTCAGAGCCCATCCCTCCAGTGTGTAAGAGAAGACCTGGGAAATGCAAACATGTGTTTTTATAAAGGGTTTATCTATAATCAGGGCAGAAGCCTTGTCTTGTAGAGGTAGGAACAGGATAGAGGGAGAGAATCATCTGTGGCGAGGCTGAACAAAGGCCTGGAACCATGCTGTGATGCTGTCCTGCTCTTTCCCAGGCATCAACTAGGATTGGCTCTGTAGAAAAGCAGCCCCTGACATCTGGGGGCTGGCCTGGTACTATCAGTGAGGTCTGGGTGTTCCTAGGGGCTGTCCTGGCACTTACAGCGAGGTGTTGCTATTCTCCTGTTGAGCACAGTTTCACAGAACATCAACATCAGACAAGACCACTCTGATCGTGATGGATCTGGACATAAACAAGGCCACACTGTAATCATGTCTGAACAGACAAAAGCATGAACATTGTCCAAACCACAAAACAACCAAATATCCCCCTAACCCTGGTTATTAGGAGTGACTGCTGCTTCTTACCAATATCAGCTTTAGCCTCGGGCCAGTCTTCTTTCCTTTTAGATAATAAGATTTATTAACATACTCACTCATGGGACTAGCCCCACTTCCTGACAGCATCTACTGCAGAACAAAGTACTGCTTTCTAAAACCTTCTCTAAATCACCTAAAACAAGCCCATATCCTATTCAAGTCTTTTCTAACATCCTCTCAGTGAATGCCCCACGGTTGCTCTGGTGTATATTCTCCCCAGCTGCAAAAATCCCACCTTGCTCAAACACAAGGGTTTTTTGGCTGCAGAGCATTGACACTGCAAAAGCCCATCAGAGCACACAAAATGAGAGGTGTAACTGAGAGGTAATAAAAGAATTATGCAAGCCAGTCGGTGAGCACCAATTAATTCCATTAGTTGCTTCCAGAAGTCACACGTGCATATGTGTACTTTGTACATATGTTTGCCTTTTTATGAGGCTGTGAAGAGTCAAGGAAATAACCAAAATAAATACAAAAAGCCATTTAAAAGAGTTAAAAATTTCAAGTTCAGGTTTTAAATTCTACTTAGCTAACTTGCTTCCCAGGGCCATTGTCATCCTAAAATAATTATACTCTTACCATAAACACTTGTACCTCTTCATGACACCGAGATTGGGTCCCAGTCAAGTATTGAGAGCTGTGATATT
>NW_007726358.1:505463-509126 GCF_000696425.1 Galeopterus variegatus
TAGAGTTTGGAAGAGAGAGCAGCACATCCCAGGGGGAGGTGAGGGGTGGTGACGGGAGCAAGAGAGCCCCGGAGACAAGAGAAGCTCACAGCCACACAGTTGGAGCTACTTTGCTCCTATTCCAAGAATTTAAGAATTCTCTTCTCAACTTCAGAGAGTACTGCACTTTACCAAGAGAAAGCACTGCATCGTTGGGTGTGAGAGGATTGCGCCAAAGTTAACAGGGTAAACCAAGGTAAAAATGGAGGTGCAAAGCCCAAAATGAATAACAGGAAAGACCAGGGCCGAGAAAAGTCTCCAGGGAGTGTGCAATAAGGCTGCCTTGAAAGGCGTCAGCAGCCTGCCGCCGGCTGCAGGAGCCACGCCGCATTCTGTGTGAACAGCGCCCCCTGGAGCACGATGTCTGGAGTAGTAACGTTCTGGGGCCCAGAAAGCCCACAGTGTTGGCCCAGGCCCAGGTGCAAAATCACACGTTATCGTATTTACATCTCATAATAACTCAAGGAGGCAGGGAACTGGGGCTCAGAGACGTTAAGCAACTTGCCCAAGGTCACAAAGAAGAAAGCAAACAGAGCAAAGATTGGAAGTATCTAGATCTGCCTTTGCCTTTAAGCCCTACGGCATACTCAGAATAGCTGGTAAACAGTGTACAGGGAAGGCTAATTTCACTCAGCGCCCACTTACCACGCACCAGGAGTGGTGGTTTCTGTACATTTCTTTGCTTCCCGTCAGAGATCACATCAGAGGGTAAGAGCTAGCAAGAGACCAATCCTCTTTCAGATGCTGAGCCTAAAAGGATAGGGAGGGGACACATTTCTAGGGACAAGGACGAGCAGGCACAAAGACTCAAAAAGAGGAGGAGAGAAGGGTATGGAGGAGGGAGGGGCCCGTGGAGAGGCACAGGGTGCGCTGCACTGGATCAGAGGGTGTGGGCGTGTTGGAGGCAAGGCCCACAGGCCCTGCAGCCACAAGAGGGTCCCGTCGTGCCAGGCAGAGTTCAGAAATGGTCATGAGGCCAACAGAATGAGGAGACACCTGTGGAGCAGCTAAAGATGTGCCGCCCAGCATTGTGCTTTCTTTGGAAGCTTCTACAGACTGTCGTGGCTTGAGCAAATTGCAGGGAACGGCCTGAAGTTACAGGAGTGCCATCTTCCACTTGGCTAGGTCTCCGCGGGGTGCAGTTACTGCATCTTCTACAGCCAGAAGTTGGCTGTGACGGCGATAGCTAGTGTGGAAAGAAGGGGGTCTCCCTTTGCCTCCAGTGGATAAGGAGGAGCTGCCAGGATGGCGGGCAGAGCTCTGAGCCCTCGCTGCTCCACAGAGGGCAGCGCGCTGGCCTTGGGGTCAGTGCTGGGGCTCAGCCTAGACAGCAGACTGGGGGTATGAAGACAAGAAGACACACACTGGCGGACCTGCCCTGCCTCCTACCAATGGGGGAGCCTTGGGCAAGTCGCTTCCCCTCTCTGAGCCGTCTCACCTGCTGTCTCTCTGCTGGGAACACCTGGCTGGCGCTCTGCTCTCCCACCCCCTCCAACCCCAGCTGGCTGCTTGTCCTCTACTTAAATGTCATTTTTCTCAGAAAGAAATTTAAATGTCAGCTTCTCAAAGAGAGTGGAGTTTCCTGACCACACCCCTCCCCATTTGAATCAGGTTCCCTTCCTTTACGATAGTTGATTGTATTCTTTATTTTTTATTTGCAGTATTTACACACTTAATCACATTTATACATTTACTCTTGAGCCGGTCTGGGGGCAGTGACCTCAACTGTCTCCTCCACTGCTGTGTCCCCAGTGCCACCTACCCCAGTGCTGGCCAGAGAGCAGAGACTCAGTAAATATTTGTCAAGGAAATAAATAGATGCAGTAAGGTGGGAATAACTCAAAGTTCTTGATTTTCAAAGTGGACACGGAGAGGGCTATATCAACCAGCCTAGGGCCACACTCTAGTGCTGGGACTAGTCTCCCTAGAACCTGGATAGGGCAGGTGATTGGGTGACAAAGTCTTTGCCTACTCAGATAACCAAGCACTTGTCTGGCTTTCTTGTAGCCTAGGGCATTCAGTGCTTTGTTTTTAAAAGTCAATGTGAAAATGATAATAATAATAATAATAATAATAAATTATTTTTTAAAAAGTTGATATGATACACTTGCCTCTGTCTGAAGAGGTACAGGAGATGGTTTACAAAGCTTCATGTAGGAGTGAACCTTGTAGGGGCCAGCAGGAGGTGCTGGGTTTGGGTTTCCAGTTGTTGGGCTTGGGATTTTCCAAGTTGTCTTTGTCAGGACCCGGGGTTGGGGTGAAGGTGCATTAGAGAAGATATCTAGTAAAACACAACAACATGATTACTGTTTGGAGAGAGAAGACAGGTCCGTACCGAATCCTCGGTAAAATTTCAATTCTTTCGGACCAGGAACAGACAGGACTCTCCACATAGAAAAGAGTAGAAGGGTCAGTTCTGTCTCAGGTGGACTTGACTCAAGTTCTGAGACCTCTGCCATATGCTCGGTCCAGACCTTCCTGAGGGTCACTGTCCTAACTGGTGAATTCTAGTTTCCAGTGAATTAACCCCATGATTCAAAGGCATTTCTAGTCTTGTGGTCTTACTATTCCCATTACAATTAAAATGAACACCATTACATGGAAATACTATGGTACATGTCTAGAATTATAATCTTATATTGAAACCAATGTATGTTCTCAAAAGATGGTAAGTGAACAGAAATTGTGCATAGTAGGTCATATTACATATGCATTAAGATATTAGATATTTAAAGGAATCGTATGCTAGATTATTTTATAAACTGAAGAATAATTTTTGCAAATCAAATAATTATTCTCTCACTTTATCTTGCAGAAGTCTCTGTGTTGGGGGGGAGGTAGTTGTTCTGAAAACTGGATACATCTATAATGACACTATTCTTAAGTCTCATATACAGAGCCACCCGCCTCAAGTGGGACTAGAGTATAATGAAGGAATTTAAATGTTTATAAAAGTTGTATTTATTATATGTGAGGAGATCCTGTTATTAGTCTGATCCTTCTTGTTCTCTGTGGCTTGGGTTGGTCTTACATCAACTCCGTCTCTCTAGCCCAGAAATGAATGAATTCCATGTGACTGGGAGGCCTGAACATACTTTCCTGAGTGTCGGCAACAAGAGAGTACACTTTGTTCTGAAGAGAACATATAGAATTCCCAGCCTTGACAATTTATATAACGGGAAAATTCAGCCAATGCCTTGCGTCTAGGCACTCGGAGACTAGTGTTCTTGATGCTGTGTTCTGGACTAGTGTGGTGTGGCCTGGCTCTGGTAGATGACATATAGAATTCCCAGCCTTGACAATTTATATAACGGGAAAATTCAGCCAATGCCTTGCGTCTAGGCACTCCGAGACTAGTGTTCTTGATGCTGTGTTCTGGACTAGTGTGGTGTGGCCTGGCTCTGGTAGATGCGCAAAACTGAAGGCACAGAGCAGCAGGCTCTTGGGTTGCATTTGGAGGGGACTTTGGGTGCCTTCAAGTCCCACATTCTAGCTTATGTTTGAAGTTCACCTATCAAAGCCTCATCCAGCGGCCCACCAGGCAGGATTTAAGTGGGTTGCAGGGCTTGAATCTGAAGTCAGTCACTTACTAGCTCCAACACTGGGTACCACATAACCTCCCCC
>NW_007726358.1:510118-515525 GCF_000696425.1 Galeopterus variegatus
CATGCCATAGAGCCACCCTGGGCACACACTGGATCCCTTTCTTTGGGGCTCTTCCTGCTAGAAGTTAGCATGCCCTCCTCCTGGCCACCAGGCAGAGCCCACCCTAGGGAGCCCTCTCAGAAAGGGGACATTGCTACAGAGACTCCCCACCTAGGTCTTGCGAAGGCTGACAGGCTACCCCAGCAACTGTCCTGGGCTGCTCTTGGGCAATTCTCGTGTCTGCCACTGAAGCAAGCAGGACGGGGGACATCCCTCAGACCTCAGAGCCATGCCAGGACAGGGCAAACACGGGGCCCTCACGAGACCCAGCAGGCCTCTGACGCACTTTCTGTCATTGCTTTCCTAGTTTCTTTTTACTCAGTGGTGTGTATAATGACCTGGGAAAGGTGAAATTAAATTCCACTTGATTTCCTCCTATTTGCCCTTCTATCACAATCACACCAAGTCAAAAGAAGCTTTTCAGTCTCAAAAACATTAGTAAACCTCTCTGAGCTACCGTTTTTCATAATAAATTGGGGATTATAGTGTCTTTATTTCTCTAAGGATTAAATGAAAAGTGCATATGTTCACACAAAAACTTGTCATGAATATTTATAGCAGCATTATTCATGATAGCGAAAAAGCAGAAAGAGCCCACAGGTCCATCAGGTGATGAATCAATAAATAAAATGTGGCATATCCATATAGTGGAATATTACTTGGCCCTAAAAAGGAATGAAGTACTGCTGCATGCTGCAACACGGGTGAACCTTGAAAACACTGTGCTAAATGCAAGAGACCAGATGTTGTCTGATTCCATCTACGTGAGATGTTCAGAACAGGCAACTCTGTAGGGAAAGAAAGTTAGACTGACTGTTGCCAGGGGTTGGAGAAGAGGCGGATGGGGAGTCACTGCTCATGGGCATCCGGCTCTTCCTGGGGTAATGGAAATGTTGATTGTGGTGATGGACGTGCAACTCTGTGACATATTCAAAAAACTCTGATTGTACACTTCAAATATGTTATGGGAATTATATCTCAATAAAGCTGGTAGAGAAAAAATACACACGTGAAGTGCCTGTCGTGCAGTCGGGAATCAGCAGACTTCCCTTCCCACCCTTATCTGCCTCCTTTTCCCTTTAGGCCCTTGCTGGATCCACGGCTGATCCTGGCACCTCCCTCCCTGGCAAGTGGCTCCTGTGATCCGGGAGGCTCCACCACCAAAATTATTTTCTTCATCACAAGAGCCTTGGGGGTACAGAAAGCATTCTTCTGCTCTCTCTCATTCCTGCACAGAAGCTCTACTAGCGTATGGGAGACGTCTCTTGTCCCAGGATCTAGGGTGGGGTTCCTCCCCACCACTGCCCGGGGGTTGGTCAGGTGGAACCACTGAGGCAGAGCCACCGCCCCTCCCACCTGGGCTCCACGGGACTGAGAACCGTGCACAGCTAAGATCCTGAGCCGGCAGCCTCATGCCTCCCAGGGCTGGAGGGCGGCTCTGCAGTTCCCACCTGCATGGCAGGCCCGCAGCCTCCAGGGCACCCGCGCTACCTGTTGGGTGCTCGGAGGTGGGCAGGAGGGAACTCACGGTCGATGCTCCACAACCTGCCTGGCACGCACCAGCTCGTCCTCTCTCACGCTCTGCTGGGAGCTCAGTTTCATTCTCTGCCTCTCCTTCCTTCCTTCAGGATATCTTTATTGTTTATTTTTATTAGACTTTTGTTCCTGGCCCATAGCTCTTGTATTCCTGGAGGCAGTAGCATCGCTCCACAGCCTGCCTGGCACGCACCAGCTCGTCCTCTCTCACGCTCTGCTGGGAGCTCAGTTTCATTCTCTGCCTCTCCTTCCTTCCTTCAGGATATCTTTATTTATTTTTATTAGACTTTTGTTCCTGGCCCATAGCTCTTGTATTCCTGGAGGCAGTAGCATTAATATTCCAATTCCCATTTAAACCAGTCTCTCTGGAGACTCAGCGCTACCTCACAGACAAGCCAGAATCCTGTAGGACCATTTAAAACCTCTCCTTGTCCCCCTTTCCCCCGATACCATTCCTTCCCTCTGCCCCCCACTGCACCCACATGTACACACAACGAGGAGAGAGAACGGTGGGGACATGACGTGCGATTGGGATGGGGAGCCTTGCTGCGTTCTTGGGTGACAGCTGGGCAGAGAGCTGTGTGGAGTCTATATTCAGAGACTCTAAAGAGAATGACAGGAAGCCACCCCCTGTGCAGTTCCAGAGGCTGGCCCCTTTCTCTAAGGCAGGGCTATGTGTTCCTTGCCTACCTCCTAAGCAAGAGCCTCTATAAAGAGTAAGAGAGAGTGTATCAGGCCACCCCACCACCTCTCTGTATTCAGTGGTCTTCCTTAAAATAAAAAATGTTCATCTGGATTAACACAAATCATAATGTCCTGTTTGATGACACACCCTCAGGGCCAAACCTAAATCTTATTAAGTATCACAAACACATGATGAGTTTGGGAGGAAGAAACTAAAGTAAAGCCCCTGTCGTGTTGTGAGCATGAATTCCCAGGAGCAGAAATGAAGCCAATCTACCTGGAGAACACGTGCAGGCTCCCCGCAGTGTCTGGCCTTGAAACACGTGGCTGGAGTCAGGCTTGAATTCCAGCTCTGCTACTTACTGGTGCATGACCCAGCAGCCAGCCTGGGCTTTTTATACAGCTAATTTTCCAATGTATCAATTAAGCCTGGGGAAAAGAAAAAGAAAAAAAGAAACATACTAAGAAACCCAAGCAGCAATAAAGACCCTGGAGCTCATTGCGAGTTGTGTATTTTTTTTTTCTTTGTTTTGTTCTTGATGTGTCTGTCTGGCTGCACTTCCCAGACCTTAGTCGTGTACCCTGCAGCCCAAGCTAGGTGTTGGGTTTTTTCCAACATCATTTGAGTCTCAACATGTCCCATCTTGCCAAGGCTTTCATGGGCTGCACTGGGATAGATGTACAAGAGAGGATAGATGGGAGACCTCTAGGAATTAGAAGACTGATAACTGGGCTTAGCACTAACCAAAAGCCTGGCCCCCTGGCACCTGCAGGGCATGAAGTCCAAGCTGTGACCAGCATGAAGGCTGAAGACATCGTTGCAAAAGGCCAGCAAAGGGGGTTGGCAAAGCACAGATGGGGTTCAACGGGTGTGCCAAAGGAAGTGATGAGATAAGCTATAAGGTGGAGTGGACATTGGTTTAAACTCTACCCTCTCTGCTTGTTAACAGAATAAGTTACTTTGCTTTTCTGAACCTGAGTGTTTTCCTCCATGAAAATGGAAATAAGAATACCTGTTTCACAATGCCAACATAGGATTAAGCGTGGGAACACCCAGAAGAGGATCCAGCACAAGGAGAGCCGCAGTAAATGCTAGGTTCCTTCCTTGTTTAGCAGGGCCAAGAAGCCCTGATGAAAAGATCCAGACTGGGGACAGCCAGAGCTTGAGTGGGTGTCTGGGGAACAATTTTAACTCCCAGGTCTGGATTTGAGCAGGCAGCTGGCTCTCCTGCCAGACCCCAGGACAGACTCCAGCGTGCCTACACCAGCTGCAGAGAAAATGCCGGGAAGAGCATGTAGTCCTGCTTGGGGGTTGGCGGGCCTTGGAAAGACTTTTCCCTCCCTCATGCCTGTCCTCCCTGGATCATGAAGAAGATTCTCCCCCAGAACTTCTGGGAGGGAGAAAACATCTGGCTTCTGTTTACAGGAACCCATAAAGAGCATCTTTGCATACATGAAACCCCGAGGCAGAAGACTTTGTTTATTTGGCTACTGGGGACAAATTAACAAAGGGGGGTAAAGGCTGAAGATCAGAGAGAAGAAGCTTGCTCACAAAATGATGAGATTAGATTAGAACAGGAAGAAGCCATTGTGCCAGATCAATTGAATTTCCTCTGAGGTTGGCATGACCAGTCTTCCAGACCCAGAGCCAGCCAGAGCGCAGGGCTTGGGGATGGGCACCTGGCACCATCTTTTCTCTAATATCTCTGCTCCCGGGTGCAGGTCCCACGGCCACTGGGCTGGGATGAGAGGTGCATCTCCACCCTCGGGGTCCCGGGCAGAGTGGGGGCAGCAGGAGAGCAGAGGGGGAGGGGCATCTCGTGTAAGGTACGTGGGTAGCTCACCTCAGCACGGGCACCTCGGGTTGAAATTCCTACTTTAAAAAATTTTTCCGAGCACCCTCTTCTCTTCCTTCTTAGCACCTAATACCACTGATTTTATTTCTATTTTGTTTAATTTGGACCTTTCTCAGCTCTGTAAACAAATGGCACAACCACCCACTAGTTCAAGGAAAACCTTGATTCCCTCTTCATTCTTCTCTTTCTCTCACCCCCGCATCCAATCCATCTGCGAATCTTGTCTGCTCTGTCTGCAAAATATATTCAGGACGTGTGTGTTCTCTGCTCTCCATCTCCTTTGCTGCCTCACTTGTTCAAGCTGCCGTCATTTCTCGGCTGGACTACAGAATTCGCTGAATCTTGTCTGCTCTGTCTGCAAAATATATTCAGGACGTGTGTGTTCTCTGCTCTCCGTCTCCTTTGCTGCCTCACTTGTTCAAGCTGCCGTCATTTCTCGGCTGGACTACAGAATTCGCCCACTCACTGATCCTCTGCCACCTCTCTCTCCTCCTTACAATACATTCAAGGTGGTATATTAACCCTGAAAATCAGATCACGTCGCTGCCTTGCAAAGCCTCTCTCGGCTTCCCCTCGCTCTAGGACCACAGAGCCCCATATAACCCAGACCTTGCCGCCTCCCCAAGCCCCACCTTATGCTGCGTTCTCACCAACTGTGCCTGCAGACGTGCCCTGACGCTCCGGCCCCGCTGGTCATTGGCACCTGTTGTTCCCTGGACTGCTCTACTCTGGGTCTACCTATGGCTCTTTCATGCTCCTTGGGACTAGGCTCCATGGTCACCTCCTGAAAGGGCCTTTCAGCATCCCACCTCTGCCTCCGTGGTAACAGCATCCTGTCCAAGCTTCTTACCAAATGTTCTGGCAATCAGATGCCATCTGCTTTGTTTGTTTCCTTATTGATAATGTGTTNCTGTCTTGTTTTCCTCTGAATCCTCAGCACTTGGAAATATAGTGGAAACTCTACAAATATTTCTTAAGCAAGTGAAGTTCAGTGTTGCCTGCTGGGCTGAGAGTGTCACAAGTGCCTGTCTGCTCGGTCACCACTTTATACCCAGAACCACCCACTGGGACTCAGTGGTCTCCCCAAAAAGAGAGCCTGGTGAGCCAGAGCCACTCTTTTTCTCCAAGTTGCAGAAGAACTCACTTTATACTTCCTCACCCAACTACCGACCAAACAAACGTCTAGGTGTGGCATGAAAACTACACGCAGTGGATTCACAAGTGCTGATGCTGACAGGTGGGGCGAGACAGTGCCTGTTCATAAGCACTGGACACACTTGTGGGCATTTTCC